>NC_134356.1:151133342-151433342 GCF_048569485.1 Anomaloglossus baeobatrachus | reverse complement strand
GTCTCTGTGATTTCTCTCAGTGCATCCACACAGGGAAGAGGCAGGGAAGAGGCTTTGGGTGGAGAGCTGAGGGGGGTGTTACACACAGTGGGTGTGTTAGATAAGCTAGACACCGCCCTAGAGCCACAAAGAATTTTGGGACTTGTAGAAACTGAACACAGGAAGTCAGAGGAGAGATTAACCTCATCAGAGCTGGAGCCAGCAATGAGCATGTGCTGCTAGTGCACAATAAAAGGTAATTTTGCTGAAAAAACATAATAGATGTGTTGAGGGGCACATATTAGCAAGATTTATCAGAAAAAAAAAAATCAGTTTTGGTAACTGGACAACTTCTTTAAATTCAGTTACCATGAAGCGGAGAAAAGAAAGAGCAGCCAAGGAGTTGACGAGCCAGCTATATCGTTGAGAAGACCTGAGTTAATAGCTACTTCCTCTCACCTCTCCCACCCCCCCATTCCCAATCATCCTCCCCAATCTCTCCACCTACCCCGCCGTTAGGCTGAATTTATACCGTAGTGTTTACTATACTGTATTATAAAACTGACCTGCCAATAAGATTCACCAGTTCAATACGAGTTTGTAGATACCAATAATGTATAGGGTTTTTTTTTATCTAATTAGTAAAAAAAATCTGTAAATTTTTAAAAAAAAAAAAAAATGGTGATTTTGTCGCCATTTCCCAAGACCTGTAACATTCACATTTTTCAGGATGTGGGGCTGTTTTTTTACAAATACCATTTATGGGTAGATGCTGTCATGCCCTCTGTTGCGGGGTCGGTCTCCCGTGGGCAGGGAGAACGACGTTCTTCCCGCACCTCCATTCCTGCCTCTGGTTCAGCCTCTGCCGCTGGCTCTGCCACTGCAGTGCAGTGTGTCACTCACCCTGTCCACCGTACTGTGCATTCCCCTGCCTCCTTCTCCTCCAGGAACCCGCATCCACTGAGCAAGTCTTCTGGGAGCGCACTTAGGCAGCGCTCGCCTCATCCTGCAGTAATTTAAAGAAACAGTACACGTGCTCCTTGTTGTGCTGTTTCGGATTGCAGGATTGCTTCCTGCTTATAAAGGTACCTGCACCCTATGGGTGGTGCCTGGGCAACGTGCTCATTCCTATAAAATATTGCTAGGGTTCAGGCCCTTTACTGCTGTGCTCTGCGCTCACTGACTGTGCTGCGTTCTGCTCTGCAAAGATACTTACTTCTTTCTCTCTTCAGCAGCTGATCCATAACACCTGGCTTCACCAGAGGCTCCGAATTCCTTTACTGCCGTCTGAACCTTCAAATTCCTCTTGGAACACTCCTGATTCCTACAATGGCTAGATCTGTCTCGCCAGGAAAAGTGTAGAGCACTCTGGATTCCTTCAGCTACAGGATCCGCTTCCATTGGATGGTACAGAGCATTCTGGATTCTATTCTCCTATCGAGCCGTCATTCTATGTTCAAGCAGGGACTCCTACGGATTATCTGAGCCTCTGGAGCTGCAACCGCGAAAATCCCTGTATAGGGGTTCCCTCACCAATAGCTCCTATGACGATGCTCAGCGTAAGTGGTCCCTCTGGCAAGCGGCTGTCGGACCATCCGGAATTGTATTGGGACAATCCCTGTATTGGGGTTCCCTCACCGATTGCTCCTCCAGTTGTACTCTGTGTTGTGACCGTTTGGGCCCTCTCACTATATGCTCTGTTAAACCCATCTCTTCTAATAAATCATCTATTGTTTCATCCAAGCTCTCTCCAGTCTCTTGATGTATAGGGTAATCTGCTTCCACTAGCCTCCCGGTGGTTCAGAGAGTCCACACTGCATCTCCACGCCTCAGGGGCTGACAGTTGTGATGTTTTGATTGCCTCTAATTAGATTGTTGGAGCGGCCAAAGAACTGTAATTAGATCAGATAATGTGCCAGGAGAGGTGCAGGTTCATTGTGTGAGCCCGCATCAAAAGGAATGACACTACCTTGGAAGTACCAGTATTGTCAAATTAAAAAGCTATTAAGCAAAAATGAAGCAACACCTAAATAAAATCAATCAAAGTTGTTGAAAAATGACTGTATTCGTTTAAACCGCTTAACGACCTAGGACGTATCGGTACGTCCTAAATCATCAAGGGGTAATCACCGCCGCTGCTGTGGTGAGTCGGCGGGTAGAACCAATGTCTCTTAACCCCTTAAAGGGAAAGTGTCTTGCCCCCGAAAAAAAAATTCAATAACTGAAAAAATGTAAAGTATTAATGTTTTAATGTTTTGTTTAAATATTATTTGTTTTTAATTGAGTAAAATATAAAAAAACTATTAAAAAGTTTGATATTTTCCACTCTTAAACACTAGGGGGAGCAGCTGCTGAAATCCTACTGAAATCCTACTGTAGAAATATCTCACATTACAGCTGCAGTAAAAGTGGGCAGAATCAGCTCTTCTGTGTGTGATGTCACAGCTCCTCCTCCCAATCTGGGTGTTTCCAACAGGATAGGGGAGAATGAAATGTAAAGACACAGTGCGGAGTTATTTTGTTGGTGACCACAAATGTCTAAAGTGTCACCAAGGACAGCTACATAGTGCTCCCCACAAAACGCTCTGCACGCCACGGTGCAGCAATGCTCTGCCACATGCACGCCCACCCGCAATGTTCTGCCACATGCATGCCCGCAATGCTCTGCCACACGGACGCACACAGAGTGTGTTTGTGTACACTGTGTATATACTGAGTGTGAGACCGAGCACCCAGCATGAGGGACGCGGAGCCAGCGTGTGTATATACTGTGTGTATATACTATATACTGTGTACTGTGTGTATATACTGTGTGTTTTTGACCGAGCACCCAGTATGAGGGAGGCGGAGCCAGCGTGTGTATATACTATATACCATGTACTGTGTGTATATACTATATACTGTGTGCATATACTATATACAGTGTGTACACTGTGTATATACTGTGTGTGACCGAGCAGCATGAGGGAGGCGGAGCCAGCGTGTGTATATACTATAGACCATATGTACAGTGTGTATATACTGTGTGTGACTGAGCAGCATGGGGGTGCAATGTTCTGCATGCATTCACACAATGCTTTACATACACGCGCGTCCTCAATCCTCTGCCACACGCACGCACACACAATGCTCTGCCACACGCATGCCATGTTTTGCATGCATGCACGAAATGCTCTGCATGTACGCACGTCCGAAATGCTCTGCATGCACGCACGCACGCCCACACAATGCTCTGCCACGCGTGCACACACACACAACGCTCTGCCATGCACCCAATGCTCTGCCACGCACGAACAATGCTCTGCCACGCAAGTGCACACAATGCTCTGCCACTAACGCGCACACACACAATGCTCTGCATGCACGCCAGCTGCGGCAAGGAAGGCGGGGGGGGGGCGCGTGGGGGTGTCATTGGAGACGGTAGCATCGGCGGCAGGGAGAGGGGCACTGGTACACTACTCATAACAGGCCAGTGGGGGAGAGTGTGGGGGTGTCATTGGAGACGGCAGCATCGCCTGCAGGTGAGGGCTGTCAGTACGCTACTCACACAGGCCAACAGGTGACAGGCTGGGGGGGAGCGTGGGGGCTGTCATTGGAGATGGTAGCAGCGATGTCGGGGGGAGGGGCACCGGTACACTACTCACACAGACCAAATGGGTGACCGGGGGATAAGTGAACCACACAGCATGACCGCTGTGTGAGCTGCACAAACATGGCACTGATCTCCTCCCTCTTCTGTGATCTGGACTGCCCAGGAGGCGCGTCCAGGTCATAGCAGGGAGCTTTCCTGTTACACACAGAAAATTCAGCATGGCAGCCCCCAGTGCTTCAGTAAAACTAGAATTAAATAAAAACTAAATAAACAGAGTTTAATTTTGTATTAAAAATACTTGATTTCATAATCACTATTATTAATACAAAAATAAAAAAAACGCGACCGACACCCTACATTTAAGTTGCGCTGTCAAAATGTGACCGCACGATTAAAATGCCCGCAGTGGGGAACACACTTTTCCCCTCCGGTATCAGCATTTTTGAAAGAAGGAGCATGTTAATTCTTTCAGCATTTTTGCTGCTTTTTTCACCACTGAAAGCAATGAGTGAAAAAAAAACGCAGCTGCTTTTTATGCTGTTTTCTGCAGCATTTTTGCTGAATGAAACTAACTTTATATAAACTTGTATTGTAGACAACTGCAACACATAAACCTGGCAAAAAAAAAAAATCAGCTTCTTTACTGCCAAGATTTCAGGTTTTGCTGCCCCCCCAATAAAAAACTCCACCAAGAAAGCTGCAATAAATCCTTGCATGAACATACAGGGCCGTATTTACCATTAGGCACCCGTGGTCCGGTGCCTAGGGCGGCAGATTGTGAGGGGCGGCACCGTCTGGCAGCAAAAAAAAAAAAAATTTTTTTTTTTACATTTTTTTTTTGTGGCCGCTGAGAGCACAGGGAGCTGATTGCCCCGGAACTGCCGGCGCCTGCACTTCCGGGGTCACAGGCGCGCGCCAATCAGCACCTTCCTCTGTGCTGCGTCCACTGCTGTGTGGACGTCACATGCAGAGCTCACAGCAGGACGCCGCGGAGGACGCCGTGATGGAAGCCGGTGTCAGAAGAGGATACTCACGTGAGCCAGGAAGATGGCGGCGGGCACTGGAGCAGGTAAGTGGATTCATAAGGAGCGTGGGAGTGTCTCTAATGCAGACCAGAGATCTGCGCATGCGGGGGGGGGGGGAGGCGGCAAAGGCTGATACTGGAGGGAGGCAAAGGCTGAGACTGGGGGGAGGCTGGAGGGAGGCAGAGGCTGAGACTGGGGGGAGGCTGGGGGGAGGCAGAGGCTGAGACTGGGGGGAGGCTGGAGGGAGGCAGAGGCTGAGACTGGAGGGAGGCAGAGGCTGAGACTGGGGGGAGGCTGGAGGGAGGCAGAGGCTGAGACTGGAGAGAGGCAGAGGCTGAGACTGGGGGGAGGCTGGAGGGAGGCAGAGGCTGAGACTGGAGGGAGGCAGAGGCTGAGACTGGAGGGAGGCAGAGGCTGAGACTGTGGGGAGGCTGGAGGGAGGCAGAGGCTGAGACTGGGGGAGGCTGGAGGGAGGCAGAGGCAGAGACTGGGGGGAGGCTGGAGGGAGGCAGAGGCAGAGACTGGGGGGAGGCTGGAGGGAGGCAAAGGCTAAGACTGGGGAGAGGCTGGAGGGAGGCAGAGGCTGAGACTGGGGGGAGGCTGGAGAGAGGCAGAGGCAGAGACTGGGGGAGGCTGGAGGGAGGCAGAGACTGGGGGGAGGCTGGAGGGAGGCAGAGGCAGAGACTGGGGGGAGGCTGGAGGGAGGCAGAGGCTGAGACTGGGGGGAGGCTGGAGGGAGGCAGAGGCTGAGACTGGGGGGAGGCTGGAGGGAGGCAGAGGCTAAGACTGGGGAGAGGCTGGAGGGAGGCAGAGGCTGAGACTGGGGGGAGGCTGGAGAGAGGCAGAGGCAGAGACTGGGGGAGGCTGGAGGGAGGCAGAGACTGGGGGGAGGCTGGAGGGAGGCAGAGGCAGAGACTGGGGGGAGGCTGGAGGGAGGCAGAGGCTGAGACTGGGGGGAGGCTGGAGGGAGGCAGAGGCTGAGACTGGGGGAGGCTGGAGGGAGGCAGAGACTGGGGGGAGGCTGGAGAGAGGCAGAGGCTGAAACTGGGGGGAGGCTGGAGAGAGGCAGAGGCTGAAACTGGGGGGAGGCTGGAGAGAGGCAGAGGCAGAGACTGTGGGGAGGCTGGAGGGAGGCAGAAGCAGAGACTGTGGGGAGGCTGGAGGGGGCAGAGGCAGAGACAGGGGGGAGGCTGGAGGGAGGCAGAGACTGGGGGGAGGCTGGAGGGAGGCAGAGGCTGAGACTGGGGGGAGGCTGGAGGGAGGCAGAAGCTGAGACTGGGGGGAGGCTGGAGGGAGGCAGAGGCTGAGACTGGGGGGAGGCTGGAGGGAGACAGAGGCAGAGACTGGGGGGAGGCTGGAGGGAGGCAGAGGCAGAGACTGGGGGGAGGCTGGAGGGAGGCAGAGGCAGAGACTGGGGGGAGGCTGAGACTGGCGGGAGGCTGGAGGGAGGCAGAGGCAGAGACTGGGGGGGAGTCTGGAGGGAGGCAGAGGCTGAGACTTGGGGGAGGCTGGAGGGAGGCAGAGGCTGGGACTGGGGAGAGGCTGGAGGGAGGCTGAGACTGGGGTGAGGCTGGAGGGAGGCTGAGACTGGGGTGAGGCTGGAGGGAGGCTGAGACTGGGGTGAGGCTGGAGGGAGGCTGACACTGGAGGGAGGCTGAGACTGGGGGGAGGCTGGAGGGAGGCTGAGACTGGGGGGAGGCTGGAGGGAGGCAGAAGCTGAGACTTGAGGGAGGCTGAGACTGGGGGGAGGCTGGAGGGAGGCTGAGACTGGAGGGAGGCTGAGGCTGAGACTTGAGGGAGGCTGAGGCTGAGACTGGAGGGAGGCTGAGACTGGAGGGAGGCTGAGGCAGAGACTGGGGCAGGCTGAGGCTGGGGGGAGGCAAAGGCTGAGACTGGGGGAGAGAGGCTGATGCTGAGGGAAGATAGAGGCTGATGCTGGGGGAGAGAGGCTGATGCTGGGGTAGTGGGAGAGAGGGGCTAATGCTAGAGACAGAGGACAAGGGATGAGGGATAGTGCAATGACAAAATCGATTGGGTGGGGGGAGTGTAAGGACTCAGAATAAGAGGGGGCAGCATTGTGAAGAAGGGGCAGCATGTGTGGGATCAGTATGGAGTGGAGCAATGTAGGGGAGTCAATATCAAGAGTGGGGTAGTGTGTGTGGGGGGGGTCTCAGCATAAGCGTTAGTGTGGTGGTCTTAGCATGAGTGGGGCAACATGAAGGTCTCATTATGGAAAAGAGGAAGGCAGCATTAGGAGCTCATGGAGAGGGACAGCATGCATGGGACATTGTGAGAAGGGGGCAGCATGCATGGGACACTGAGGAGGGGGCAGCATGCATGGGACACTGTGAGGAGGGGGCAGCATGCATGGGACACTGTGAGGAGGGGGCAGCATGCATGGGACACTGTGAGGAGGGGGCAGCATGCATGGGACATTGTGAGGAGGGAGCAGCATGCATGGGACATTGTGAGGAGGGAGCAGCATGCATGGGACATTGTGAGGAGGGAGCAGCATGCATGGGACATTGTGAGGCGGGAGCAGCATGCATGAGACATTGTGAGGAGGGAGCAGCATGCATGAGACATTGTGAGGAGGGAGCAGCATGCATGGGACATTGTGATGAGGGAGCAGCATGCATGGGACATTGTGAGGAGTGAGCAGCATGCATGGGACATTGTGAGGTGGGAGCAGCATGCATGGGACATTGTGAGGAGGGGGCAGCATGCATGGGACATTGTGAGGAGGGGGCAGCATGCATGGGACATTGTGAGGAGGGGGCACCATGCATGGGACATTGTGAGGAGGGGGAAGTATGCATGGGACATTGTCCTCACATCATGCTGCTCCCTCCTCCCAATGTACAGATCATATTTCATAATCGAGGAAGGTGTGGTGCATATACAGTAGTTTATAAGGGAGGGCAGAGTGGTGTTTTAGTTTATTAGGGGCAGTGTCACAGTCACAGTATATAAGTGGGGACGGTGTGGTGGGAATATTTTATACTCATGCTATGTTTTGATGTGCCTGTGGTGATTCCCATTGGGGGGGGTTAGTTTCTTATTGATACTTTTTAAAGTGTGCTACAGAGTAGATCTGCCTTAAACAGATGTCGTGTGCAAAAACTCAGTTTTATGTTGTCACTAAGGGGCGCGACCACTTAAAGTGCCTAGGGCAGCATGAAGGCAAAATACAGCCCTGTGAACATAGCCTATGTCTTGTAAAACATTGCTATCCTTGACTGTCAATTTCTGTAGTGGAATTCCAAGATGTAGTTTATGCGAGTACATAGTTAAAACTTCTAATTTCAACACCTCTGATTCGAGGTACACGTATGGCTTCAAAACACATGCAACTAATGCAATTACATACACAATTCACAGGATGTACCACCTGCAAGTTAAAGGTTAGAATAGTCGAGCACATACTGTACATGCTGACACTAGACCAGTGCTGGGTATTCTTTTTTCTGCCAGGGGCCATTTGGACTTTTCTACCAACCTTTGGTAGACTCACATTGCACCGCGAGGCAGAAGCCACACTGCACCGCGAGGCAGAAGCCACACTGCACCGCGAGGCAGAAGCCACACTGCACCGCGAGGCAGAAGCCACACAGCACCGCGAGGCAGAAGCCACACAGCACCGCGAGGCAGAAGCTACACAGCACCGCGAGGCAGAAGGCACACAGCACCGCGAGGCAGAAGGCACACAGCACCGCGAGGCAGAAGGCACACTGCACCGCGAGGCAGAAGCCACACTGCACCGCGAGGCAGAAGCCACACTGCACGCGAGGCAGAAGCCACACTGCACCGCGAGGCAGAAGCCACACTGCACCGCGAGGTAGAAGCCACACTGCACCGCGAGGCAGAAGGCACACAGCACCGCGAGGCAGAAGGCACACAGCACCGCGAGGCAGAAGGCACACTGCACCGCGAGGCAGAAGGCACACTGCACCGCGAGGCAGAAGGCACACTGCACCGCGAGGCAGGACTCATACTTTCCCGCGAGGCAGAAGTCACACTGCATCGAGAGGCAGGACTCACACTGCACCAGAAGGCAAGTACAGCAGGGAAGCCGGTAAACCTGCTTCTACTCTTCTTCTGTCGGACGGGAGTACAGCGTATCTCGCGCTTATCTCGCCCACAATGTACGTTTTCAGCACGTTGGCACAGGCCAGGCCAGCATGGTGAGAAACTAATGGTATGCGCGCCAAACAGTGATTTAAAGAGCAGGCAGCCGACAAAACCGCAGCTGTCGCCTGACTCACTGCGGTGCCCGCCGCCCAGAATGTGCCCAGGGGCCACATAAAATGTCATCCGCGGGCTTGAGGTTCCCCACCCCTGCTCTACACCCACTAAGGGTTGAAAGAAGTAGATAAGAACTTTCCAGGCACTTTTTAGAAAAATATCAGGGTAACACTTCCAAATTAGTCACCTCTACTAATTTGGAAGTGTTACCCTGATATTTTTCTAAAAAGTGCCTGGAAAGTTTGGGATAAAGTACTGTTAAAACGAGAGGCATACTGGATTTTTAACCAATAATTTTTTTTTTTACATATCATAACATAAACATGAGATAGACATTAATCACAATTGGGTCAGAACAACATTGTGTTCTTTTGTGTTATCTCTCTTTAAACTATAAATCAAGAACCTTGAACTTCCCTAGCCCTCCCCGCAACCCACGCAGCTATCTTCTTTTCTGACTTTATAGAGGTGGTCTACTCCACCCCAGAAATACCAACTCCCATTTTTTATGTCTAACAGCATAGGTTCTTCCTCTTTCTAATTATCTATGGGTACTTTCAACTTTTCCAACGAGCCTTTTATGTCCTCCAGTAAATACCATGTCGTTGATCTAAATGGTGTCATGTAGTTAATTATTTCTGTTTCAGTGTGATAGCGCAGCAAAAATGCCCTCCATTTTGTTATAAATGTTTTAATTCCTTGCTCCTTACTTCGTTCTGCCTCCCGCCAGTCTAGATTGAGTAAGGCTTTAAGCTGCCCGATAATCTCGCCAAATTCAGGTAGCCGGTCATCTAGCCAGTGCTTTAGAGTTAATCGTTTAACCATTAGGCATATAAAGTGAAACAAAATCGGACTAGCCCCCCCTCCATCCATACATTTCCCACCCTCGCCTGACTCACAGTGGAATAGGTATCTCAGTGGACTCAGAGGTATGTTTTTCTTCCACAACCTCTCTGCCATATTACTTATGTTTTCCCACAAAGCTCTTACTGTTGGGCACTCCCAAAGACCATGGAAAAGATCTGCATCTCTGAGTTTACATTTTGGGCAATGTATTTTGCGTTCCCTCATTGCAGCTGACGCCGGGATGTTGAATGCTATGATTGCCCTGTAGATAATTCGGAACTGCGCATCCCTCCACACCTCGCTCAGTACACTTTTCCTCAAGATTCTCCATCTATCTAAAATTGGTTGTCTTATCTCCATACCTGTCCCTCCCAATTGCTGCACCCAACTTTTAAAAATTTGATCTGGCTCTTTCTGGATAAAAATCCCTTTGAACCGTCTATATAATGCTGTTATGGTTGGTTTTTCTCCCATGGGAAGAAGAAAGTCATCCATGACATTATTACACGTTTCTTCCTCGACCCGCACCAGTAGGGACATTACCAAACCCTTTATTTGCCCGTATTGTAGCGCCTGGTGTGCCCTCAGCCCAAATTTATCTACTATCTCCTGTTGACTCATCCATCTGTTTTCTTCCTTATGAAGCAAATGTGCCACCTTTTGTATCCCTTTTTCCCTCCACTCCTGTAACAAGCTGTTTTCCCTCAAAGCCAGGAAGATGGGGTTCCCCCATAATGGCAAATGCTTGGAAATTCGCCATGATAGTTTTAACTTCCTCCTTATTTCTTTTCACGCTGCAATTGTATCTCGGAAGATCACTGTTTGCTTGATTTTAGTAGGAAGGAGGCCCTGTGGTGTATGTAAGAGTGCTACTATGTTCCACGGGTGAGCATACGCTTTTTCCAATTCCACATCCGAATGCCAAATAGTATCTTTCAACCAGTCCACTATATGTCTGGCCATACAAACTAGATTGTACCCCCGTATATTTGGTAAATTTGTGCCTTCCTCCTCCTTGGCCATCATAAGGGTTTGCAGTTTTATTCGGGGGCGACGACCTTTCCATATGAATTTTCTAATTACTACTTCAATTTTCCGTATGTCGTTATGCTTTAGCAACATTGGGATGGTTTGTAAGGGATATAGTAGTTTTGAGATACTCATCATCTTCAATAGGTGTATCCTCCCCAGGAGACTAAGAGGTAGGTTCTGCCATCTCTCCAGCTCTGTGATTATTTTAGTTATTACCGGGGGGAAATTCAAATTATACACCCAATCTATTTCCCGCCCCATTTTTATACCCAAGTATTTTATGCTTTTTTTGGCTAAGGGGATATCGCACACTTTTTCTCCTCTGTTTTTCTGTTCACCTCTTTCCCTAAGATAAAGTACCTCGCACTTCGCTTTAACACAAACCCAGAAAAAGTACCAAACTCATCCAACAAGTCTAGTACCCTCGGCAAGTCGGCCATAAAAAGTATAATGTCATCTGCAAAGTATGCAGCTTTTAGAGTTTTGCTCCCTATGTTAATTCTTTTGTATGGTCCATGTTGTTCTAGTAACCGTGCCAATGGTTCCAACGCCAGGTCAAAGAGTAGAGGAGATAATGGGCACCCTTGGCGTGTCCTCTTTTGCAACGAGAAAACGCTCGACAAGTGGCCCGGTATTTGCACTCTCGCCAGGGGGTTGGTGTAAATTGTTCTTATATAGGCTCTGAACTGACCTTCCAAGCCCACCTTGTCCAATACTTTTTCCAACCAGCCCCACTGCACATTGTCGAACGCCTTCTCCGCATCCAGTGGCTTCCCTCTCTCCTCCACATCCTTGCCTACGGCGTCGATCGCCAACAGCATCCGCCTGATATTTGTAACTGCGCTTCTCCCTTTAATGAAACCAACCTGCGCCGGAGCTACTATTGCTGGCAGGACTTCTGCTAGTCTATTCGCCATAATTTTGGAAATTATTTTTATATCTTGGTTGATCAGGGAAATTGGCCTATATGATGCTGGGTTTTCTGGATTTTTCCCATCTTTAAATATGAGGTTAATATGTGCTAGATTTGACCCCTCTATTAGATTACCACTCGTAATAAATCATTATACCATTTTGTTAGTATTGGGGTTATCTGCTGGGCCATGGCTTTATAAAAGTCCCCTGTATACCCGTCCGGACCCGGAGATTTCCCCGACGGCAAAGACTTAATGGCCACCTGGACCTCTCCTTCTGTGCCAAGTCTATTTAAATCACTCAGTTGGTCCGCTGTTAGTGTAGGAAGATTTATTTTCTCAAGAAAGGCATTACCGTCTCGCTCCCCAGCCTCCTCTTGGGTGTATAGTTTTGAATAAAAGCTTTGTAATTCACTAACTCTCTCTACTGGGTCAGTAACAATATTCCCATCTTTCCTTTTTAGCTTTAGGATAGTGCTCCTAGTTTGCCGCCCCTTAGCTAAATTACCGTATTTTTCGGACCATAAGACGCACTTTTTTCCCCCCAAATGTTGGGGGAAAGTTGGGGGTGCGTCTTATGGTCTGACTATAGGGCTGCGGCCGGGAATGAGGGTGCTGTGGTGGAGCGGGTCATCGGGGGCACGAGCAGGCTGTAGCAGCCTGCTGTGACCACGTGGGCCCGCTCATTACATATGCTAGCCCTTCCTCCCGCCCATCTCTCAGCGCAGAAGCCGGCACTGACAGGTGGGCAGGAGGACAAGCGGGGACGCGCACATAGTAAAGAGCCGGTCCGCATGATCACCCCTGGCAATTACTGCCTGGAGTGATCATGTGCGGCTGTATTCACTGCTCCCCGCGCGTCATCATCAGCGCGGGGTGCAGTGAATCAGTGTACTCCCCCGTCCCCGTGTGTGGAGCCGTCCCCCTGCAGCACGCGATGTCTTCCTGTCTGTGCCGGTCAGCTGATCTGTGCTGATCAGCTGATCGGCACAGACAGGAAGACATAGCGATGCTGCAGGGGAACGGCTCCACACACACAGGTCAGCGGCGCAAAAAGGAAGATGATCGGTGCTGGAGGGAGTGAGGAAAAGGTGAGTATAAACGTTTATTTTTTTCTCTGTGCTATAGGATACAGGCCATATACCAGGATGGTATATGAGCACGATGGGGGCATATAGCAGGATGGGAGTATATGAGCAGGATGGATGGGGGGTATATGAACAGGATGGGGGTATATGAACAGGATGGGGTATATGAACAGGATGGATGGGAGAATATGAGCAGGATGGATGGGGGGTATATCAATAGGATGGGGGTATATGAACAGGATGGAGGAATATGAGCAGGATGCTGGTATATGAGCAGAATAGGGGTATATGAGCAGGATGGGGGTATATGAGCAGGATGGGGGTATATGAACAGGATGGGGTATATGAACAGGATGGATGGTGGAATATGAGCAGGATGGATGGGGGGTATATAATAGGATGGGGGTATATGAACAGGATGGGGGTATATGAACAGAATGGGGGTATATGAACAGGATGGGGGTATATGAACAGGATGGGGGTATATGAACAGGATGGGGGTATATGAACAGGATGGGAGTATATGAGCAGGATGGATGGGGGAATATGAGCAGGGTGGATGGGGGGGTATATCAATAGGATGGGGGTATATGAACAGGATGGGGGTATATGAGCAGGATGGATGGGGGAATATGAGCAGGATGGATGGGGGGTATATCAATAGGATGGGGGTATATGAACAGGATGGGGGATTATGAGCAGGATGCTGGTATATGAGCAGGATAGGGGTATATGAGCAGGATGGGGGTATATAAGTAGGATGGGGGTTTATAGCAGGATCATATACAAGGCAGGAGGATCATTACCAGGATGGGGTACCTTAGTAGAGAATTTGGGGACATTACCCCCATAATAGTGTCAGCAGCAGATCCTCGCCCCATAACAGTGTGTCATGACCACATTTTTTTGCTTAAAGTTTTATTTTCCTATTTTCCTCCTCTAAAACCAGGGTGCGTCTTATAGTCCGAAAAATACGGTAGCTAAATGTTTACCTGCCTTATCCCCAAAGCGCCGCAAATCTATGTCTAGTTGTGTTTTCCTCATGAGTTCTCGTTTTTCTGCCCACATATCAAAGTTCTTTTTGGCTTGTTTCCATTTTTCTCCATTTTTTATTGAAGCATCACTCAAGAATTCTGTATACGCAGCACGTAATTGGGCACTTGTGGTATTAAACTATGCATTCACTTGCTTTTTAAGCCCAAACACTCGTGCCATCAAGTGCCTTCTCATTACCACCTTTCCAGCCTCCCAATATAGCTGCGGCTTCATCTCCTCTGACGCATTGTGGTATTCAAAGTCATTCCACCACCCCTGCATTACTGTTACAAACTGCTGATCCCTAAGCAAGAAGGAGGGGAACCTCCAAATAAAGTCAGTGCCCCTAGGATAATGGTCAGCTAAGTCTAATTATATCGGCGCGTGGTTGGATATTACCATGTCTTCTATCTTAGCCCCCCTGCATCTATCCATCAAATCACTACTCGTCAACAGATAGTCAATTCTAGACCATGTTTGATGCGGGTTCGAATAGAAAGAATACTCTCTTTCGCTCAGGAACTCTTTTCTCCATACGTCTACCAGACTTAGATCTGCCACCAGTTCTGACAGAGGTGTTGGTCTGTTCCTACGCTCTGTATGGCCATCTTTTGTTTCTTTTCTATTTTCTACCAGCGAAGACACTGAATTAAAGTCTCCTCCCACAACTGTCTTTTGTCCTTCTCCCTGGAGCAATCTTACCCTCAATTTAGCATAGAAGAGCCTCTGTTCAGTGTTTGGTGCATATACATTATGAATTGTCAGTGTGCCCTCCACCCCCTCTAATGTGAGCGCCATCCACCTGCCCTCTGAGTCCCGCTCCACTCCCTCCACCTTGTATGCTAAATTTTTGTGCATCAGTATGAGTACCACTGCTTTCCTCCCTTCTGATGGTGACCCCACTACCTCTCCCACTCACATTTTCTTCATCCTGAAAAAGTCCTCCTTCCTAAAGTGCGTTTCCTGTAGTAGCGCTATCTCTGCCTTTAACTTTTTGAGATGTCTTAATACCATCATACACTTTCCTGGCGCTTTCAACCCTTTAACATTCCATGAGATGACCTTCATATTATGTGATTGGTATTTCTGGGCTACTTATGCATCTGGTATTCCCTTTGGTGGGTGAACGTCCCCTGCAGTTTCTTATTTGTCTATATTCGTGCTGCTGTGTGATTCCCCCTTTTAACCCCTCCCATTGACAATATACCCCAAATGCTACTACAACTATCAATAATATCACAAACTTTAACATTGCAAACAAATACCAATGTGTCTTAGTACTCCCTTTTTTCTGGCTTTGCATCCCACCTCTCTACGCTCCCCCCCGACCTTGTGTAACGTGGGTATGCAAGGCGAAGGAGAGACCAAAAAAAAAAAAAAAAAGGGGGAGGGAAATCCCTCCACCCCTCTTCTCTCCTCCTCCCTCCCATCAAAAAGTTCAAAAATGTGAACCCCCTCTCAAGTGTCCTTGCGTTTTTCTTCTCCACCGCTTCTATCCACCGAGTCCATGTTAGCCGATCTCATCTCGTTGGTTTGGACTTCTCCATCTGCTTGCTCTCTTTTTGGCTGGTGTCACCTTTATGGAATGTCTTTGGAGGTCTTTGCCTTTGCGTCTTTGGCAATAAACTGGTGAGGCTTGGTCGGTCTCCATCCTCCGAAGCTTGTTCTTTTCCACTGGGTTGGTCTGGCGATGATCTTTTTGCCTGCCGTTCCCCACTTTCCTTCTCTAAGAGAGAGTCTACGTCAGGGGTCTCAAACACGCGGCCCACATGCGGCCCCTCAGGCTAGTTCGTGCGGCCCCCAGGCCCGTGCCCCTGTTCACTATCGCGGCAGGTGCAAGGGCCGCAGCCACTGTCTGCACTTTATGTCAGATGAATGTTGCCGGCGCTGTGCTCTCGCAGCGGCAATACAATCATCTCACATAAATCACTGACAGTGACACTGCACCTGCCGCGATAGTGAAGAGGGGCACGGGCCTGGTGGCCGCATGAACTACCCTGAGGGGCTGCATGAAACAGAGGTGAGGCAGCGGAGGGAGCGCGGGACAGGTGAGAAGAATGGTGTGTTTGTGTGTGTGTGTGTGTGTGTGTGTGTGTGTGTGTGTTGGACGTTAACCCCTTAGCGACCTATGACAAACTGGGTATATTATGGCTCCCTGGTACTTAAGGACCCATGACGTACCCAGTACGTCATGGCGAAATTGCAGCCCTGGTGGCTGCGATCACTTTGCAAATACCTTAGATTCGGGGAGGAGGGGACCTCTGCCTGACCTCAGGAGGGGTGGTGTCTCCTCCCCAGACCTACGGAGGCTGTGATTGGCTGACGAACGCCGCTCAGCCAATCACAGCCACTAATGTTTCAGATATTGAAAATCGCTGAAACATTGAAATCCAGCCAAGATCAGGGCAGCTGTAGCCCTGGTCATTGGCTGGAGCTGGGTGACCTCTGTTTCACCTGCCTCCAGCTCTGATTGGAGAGACCGGCCTTGTGACTGATCTCTCCACTCACTGTGGATCTGGGGCTGGAGACCACTCCCCCTCAGCTTCACTCCGGCGTCTGTGGAAGGTGAGGGGAGCTGCTGAGTGCTGACCCATTACTACAGGATGAGGACAAAGTGCGCACATTACTATGAGAATGAGATAAGGCTGGGGACATTACTATAGGATGGGGACATTACAAGGATGGGCACAATACTATTGGATGGGGACATTATTACTATAGTATGGGGACATTACTATAGGATAGGGACTAGGATGGGCACATTACTATAGGATAGGGACAAGGATGGGCACATGACTATAGAATGGGGACAAGGCTGCTGGGGACATTACTATAGGATGGGGACAAGGTGGGCACAGTACTATAGGATGGGGACTAGGATGGGCACAGTACTATAGGATGGGGACAAGGTGGGCACATTACTGTAGGATAGGGACATTACTACAAGGGGACAAGGATGGGAAACATTACAATAGCATAGGGATAATGCTGGGGACATTACGATAGGGTGGGGACAAGGTTGGCACATTACTAAAGGATGGGCACATTACTATAGGATGGGGACATTACTATAGGATGGGGACAAGGATGAACACATTACTATAACATGGGGACAAGGATGAACACATTACTAGAAAATGGGGACAAGGATGGGGAACATTACTTTAGGATGGGGACAAGGATGAGCACATTACTGTGGGATGGGGACTAGTATGGGGTACAATACTACAAGGGGACAAGGATGAGCACATTACTGTGGGATGGGGTAAATACTACAAGGGGACAAGGATGGACACGTTACAACGATATGGGGAACATTACTAAAAGATGTTGGTCATAATTTCTATATAGTGCTAATTGTAAGACTATTAGTTACAAGAAAGGGATAATATGTAAAAAAAAAAATAAAAATAAATGTTTATATTTAAACAAAGAATGTGCACATTTGCTATAATGAACAAGTGAAAATGTTCAAAATCAGTGATCCCAAGGTGTGTAAAAAAAAATAAAATATATATTATATATGGTACCAATAAAAATGTCACTTTGTCCTGCAAAGAATGCGGCCCCCAAATTATTTTTTTTCCTCTGTGCGGCCCATACACCCAGCCAAGTTTGAGACCCCTGATCTATGTAGAGCTCCGCAGCTTTAGGGTCCTGGAAGTTTTTTGTTGTGCTATCCGTGCACCATATTTTCAAGGTGGCCGGGTAGATCAGTTGAAATTGCACCTGGTTGCTATATAATTTGGTGCAGCTCGCACTGAACATTCTGCGTCGGTTAGTAACCTCCACTGAGAAGTCATTAAAAAGGACAATTTTGTAATCCTGGAACATCAGGGGTTGTTTACGCTTCTGAAAGGCTCTTATTATGTCCTCTTTATCATTAAAGTCTAGGTATTTTGCAATAGCTTGTCTCGGCTTCTGGGGTCCAGCTTTATCTGCGGTTATTCTCGGCGGTCCCACTCTATGCGCTCTTTCCACTATTCTCTTAGGTTTCAGACCCAGGGCGGACGGAAGGTTATCAAAGATTATTTGCAGCTGCCTTTGCTGTATTGTTTCTGGGAGACCCACTAACTGCAAATTGTTCCTGCGGAATCTATTTTCCAGGTCTTCTATCCGATCCAGCAGGTAGTGCACATTTTTTTCCAAGAGATCCACATCCCTACTCCTTTGCTCAACCTCATCCTCCAGTCTGCTCACACGGCATTCTGCTTCATCCAGTCTGGCACCTAGTTGCCCAACCTCATCTGTTAACCCTTTCAGGGCATCTTGAATTGGGCTATGATCGAGGCTATTTCTGCCTTTAAATATTTTGCAATCTCCTGGGCCATGTCTTTATAATTTAATACTACAGGTCCAGTTGAAGAAATTCTTGTTCGTTTGTGTATGCCATGTGCTACTCCATGTGCTTCACTCTCTCCACTTTTACTTTCGCTTTCACAGTCCTGCACAGGCAGTGTGTCAGGAGCTGCAGCACAGTGTTTGTCATGGTCTGCAGCCTCCTGCTCTCTCTCTTACACTCCTTTCCATGCCTGGATCTGCATTTCTATCGTGTGGTTCTTCCTGCCCCAGGATTTGTGCTGTGCTGTGCTCCAGGTCTCCATCTCCCATGCCTCCTCTGTGGCCCTCCATTACATAGATGCAGCTCACCTCTTTGTCATGCAGAGTGGGATCTCTCACTGCAGCTTCCCTTATCTCCTGTCTCCTGTGGTGTGCATCAGGAGCTGCCTGCACGCCTGACCACCGACAGCCCTCTGCCATCTTTGAAATTTCCCGCGCCGCCGGCTCTGTTATATCTCTCTGCGCTCCCACCCAGCTCCGGAGGACATACCGCTCCATCACTTGGCCGGTAAGGTGATCAGCTGTTCCAGTGCCCTATCTATGTGGGGGATTCTCGGTATTTGCTGTGTGAGGGGTGATTTTCGGTCAGGGTACTACAGAGCTCCTCACTCTCACTCCTCTTCAGCCAGCGCAGGAACAGTAAGTCCCGAGGCATACTGGATTTTGAGGCTAGATTCAATATCTCCTAATGGACTTACATTTAAAAGTGTGTTTGTATTGATTTTTCATTATATATATATATATATATATATATAGAGAGAGAGAGAGAGAGAGAGAGAGAGAGGGGAGATAGATATATATATATATATCTATGAAAAAAAAAATATCACTTAACAGCCAAAGTAGAACATTTACAAGTTAGAAACATACACAAAAATACAATAAGGAGGAATCACAATGTACTCACGAATAACACAATAAAGTCCAATAACAGATCAATGCAGAGTAGCATTGCTCATATCCAGTATGAGTAGGCTGTGTTAATGAAGTATCTGAAATATATAAAACTAACTAAAAGGAGAACTAGAATAACAAAGTAACCACTTCTGCCGCCAAGAACCAAGCTTAAAATACTTTGAAAGCGACCCAGTCCATAATTAACAGATTACATCTCATAGGTCAAATCTTCCCACAGCACTACACTCAGGTGGCTATGGTCAAGGGAGAAGAGTTCCATTTCTCTCAGACCTTAGCAAACTTAAGGGCATCACCTGTTTTGATATCAAGTCCGTTTGAATGGAATCATTGTATTAAATAACTTTATCCAGGCTTGTGTAGTTGGGTTAAAATTGCCCATCCAACGTAGGGCTATGAGTTTCCTAGCCGTACAGAGACTCTCCCGAAGGAAAATTTTGATGTGATGTGTCTAAGATCCCTCATCCAGGACCTTGAAAAGACAGAGCAGTGGGGTCAAGGAAGATGGGAAATGCGGCTGGGGAGGATAAGATGGCAATTAACTCTAACCATAAGTAGGCAACCACTGGGCAACTCCAAATCATGTGGCTAAAGTCTGCATCTTCTGTATGACATCTTAGAAACTCCAAGGTTGTCAGGTGACACATACAAAACTATCTCAATGGTATTAAATATGTTTGGTGTATTATATATAGTTGAATCATTTTTTAATTGAATGAGGGGGAAACCTTAGTTGGAGATTCCAAAATGTCCTCTCAATCCTCCTCCTGGATAGAAAGAATTAACAGCCGCCATTTTTCCCTGACCACCAATGGTTGGGAATCATTCCCAACAGATAGTATGTGCATAGAAAGGATATCAAACCCTTGGCCCCTGAGATCTAAGAATCCTAATTAGAGGGAAGGAGGATATTAAAGTATTTATAGATGTTTTCTTCATGTGGTGTTGGATAGTTGTCTTTAGGTGCAGGTATATAAAAAAAGTGATGCCTACAGATGTTATATTTTGACTGGATCTGTTCAAAGCACAGTAAGGCCCTGACTGCATTTTTTTCAGTGTTTTTGAGTGCAGTTTGATGCCAAAAACTGCATGCATTGCCTTCCCCAGCAAAGTCTATGAGAATTCATAAAGGCTGTGCGCACGTTGCTTCATTTTTGCCTGCAGTTTTTGTTGAAGAAAAAAGAAGTCACATGTCTCAAATTTTCACAGCTTCCCCTGCCCACTGGTGTCTTTGATTGGTTGCAGTCAGACGCACCCCCACGCTGAATGACAGCTGTCTGACTGCTACCAATCACAGTCGCTGGTGGGCGGGTCTATATCATACAGTAAAATAAATAAATCATTTTAAAAAAAATGCCATGCGGTCCCCTCAATTTTGATACCCAGCCAAGATAAAGCCCCACAGCTGGGGGCTAGTATTCTCAGACTGGGAAGGCCTATAGTTACTAAGCAGCCCCCCAGCCTAAAAATATCAGACTGCACTTTACCCGGCTTTCCAACTGTTCTGGTGCAGTGGCAATCAGGGTAATAAGGAGTTAATAGCATCCCATTGCTGCCACTAAGTCCTAGATTAGTGATGTTGCCATGTTGTCTATGAGGCACCCCATCACTAATCTGTAAGTGAAAGTAAAAAAACACAAAGTTCCCAAAATCCTTTATTTGAAATAAAAGACAAAAAACCCATACTCTTTCACCACTTTATTAACCCCAAAAACATCCCTCCAGGTCTGACGTAATCCACACGAGGTCCCATGACGCTTCCAGAAGTGTTATATCTGACAATCACAGCGACTGACCATAGAGCATACTGCCCGCTGTGAGGTACAGGCCACGACTGAAGTGAGCTGCGCGATCAGCGGCAATGTCACTAAGGTGATTTCTGGTCACAGGTGGTGGACTCCAGCTGTGACCGCATATCACCTACACCTACAGCACTGATCATGTGGCTCACTTCAGCCGTGGCGGCTTGATCTGCAGTCACAGGTGGAGGACTCCAGCTGTGACCAGAAATCACCTGAGTGACGTCACCTCTGATCGCGCAGCTCACTTCAGTTGTGGCCTGAAACTCACAACGAGCAGTCATGTGCTATGGTTCTCGCCATGAGATTCAGATATAGCAGTGCTAGAAGCGTCATGGAACCTCGTATGGATTAGATCGGACCTGGAGGGGTGTTTGGGGGGTTAATAAAGTGGTGAAGTGGTGAGAAAGGGTGCTTTTTTGTCTTTTATGCTAATAAAAGATTTTTGGGGTGTTTGTGTTAATTTACTGTCACTTTCAGATTAGTGATTGAGTGTCTCAGATGCCTGTCATCACTAATCTAGGACTTAGTGGCAGCTATGGGCTGCTATTCAGCCCTCCGTTTTCTGCTGCACCTTGGCTGGTTTTAGAAAAATAGAGGGGACTACTATGTATTTTTTTTTTTTTCCAAATAAATCAAATAATTTTAAAACAGCGTGGGATCCCCTCAATTTTTCATAACCAGCCAAGGTACAGCAGACAGCTGAGGGTTGCAGACCGCAGCTGCTGCTGTTCCTGTGCTGAATATGAAAAATGGGGATACTTACCTCATTTTTTTCTACCAAAAAATAATTTAACAAAAGCTGGTCAAGCTAGCTATTGCTCTATCGAGCAATTATGTTATTTATTTCTATCTATTCTATATTTTCTATCTATTCTATGTTTTATCGATTCTATTTTTTCTATCTATTCTAGCTTTCGATCAATTATCCTATCCTATTTTGTGTCTTCTTTAAAAAAATGCATTAACAAAAAGCAGCAAAAAAATCGCGGCCAGACGCATGCGTTTTTTTAAATTTTTTTTAGGCCAAAAACGTGCATCTTTGTGGTCAGCACAAAGATGCAGCGTGTGCACTTAGCCAAAGCTTTTCTGACCTGTGTTTTTGCATTGAAAATATAGTAATAAAATGCCAAAAACATACCTATCACTGGACCAAAAATGCACCGAAATGTGGCAAAAGGGTGCGTTTTTCTGCCAGAGGGTGTGTTTTTTGCTGAAGAAACAAAACTGGAGTGTGAGCACATAGCCTAGGATATTTTGATCATAAGTATTGCATAAGGAGAGAATGCCATGTGAGTTCCAGAATTCAGAGGATGGGCGGTCTCAGTGTTGGAAAGTACGTTTTGCCGCAAGGGCATTTCGGCAATAGTGTCAGAAAAGTGTACAGCCCTCTTTTCCTGCTTCCAAGTCTGATGCGCCAGTCTAAGAAGCGGCAGTAGCTTACGTATATGTACCGCTCCCATAGCAGTGGCCGAGCCGCTCGGATCCGGAGCCGGGGGTTCACGCGGACACTCGAGTTTAGAAAGGGGGAGTATGTACAGGGGATTAGGAAGTTCGTGACGCCACCCACGGTGCGTGGTAATGTAGTAGACCACCGCTGCTGTTCTGGAGCCCAGTGGCGATGGAGTAGCAGCAGGATGTTTAACCCCTCCGTGGGTAGTGGGTTTGTGCCCCGGGGCCCGTTGGGTGTTGGTGACTGGGGTGCCGTTGGGTAGAGGAAAAGGGGCTTTTTAGCGTACTCACTCAGTCCAGGAATAATAACACCGACAGCTTTTAAACCAGAATTCTGAGCACCACTGCAGCATGAAGGGAGCACGCCTGGATACTTGTCTTTCGTGTTGCTGTTAGCCTGTGGCCCTTTCCATGGCACCTTCTCACTAGTTGGACCCTCAAGCTTGAAACTTTTCGGGTCCCGCTCACCCGTATGGCTAACGGATCGAGCTTGCTCTCAGGGTTCATACGTAGGATTTCTTTGGACTGTAATTTGGGAAAGTCCTATCCCATCGGTGCACTAGTTCCCCGATTTTGGAGCGGGTTGGGGATGAATCTTGAAGTCTTCACCCCCGTTGGGTAAATTACCAGGACGCGTGAAGCTACTTCCCGGCCTAGGGTCCACGTACCCCATCGTGCCCTGGCCCCTGCCCGGTGATGGCTCAAGGCTGCCCTCCTCGGCAGTCCGTGCCCCTTGACGCGATCCCCTGCGACCGGAGTTCCAGCTCCTACCAGGCCCAGACCAACGTCTGCCACCTAGTAAACTCCAGGAGCCTTGCTCCAGACCGGTGACCTCTCTCTCCCGGAGAGTCACCTTCCACCTCCTACTCCTTTCACTCCTGTTTCACTTTTTTGTCACTTTCTCACTTTCCCCTACCAACCCCCCATGTGGGCGTCCCTATTCCCTTCAGGCCCCCCAATGGTGTGTCTGGTGGGTTCGGTGTAAAGTGTTCCTAGGATTTTGACTGGTTAAGCTGTTAGCAACACCAAAGAACCAGGATCCGTAACCAAGGAGGAATGGATACTGTGCAGAAGGGCAGATTGCACAATACCCTGTGACGACCTGATAGGCCAGTGTCGCGGGCGGAGGAGGTGCGCTGGGCTCACCCACTGCTCGGGTCCGGCTGCTGCTGCTACTGCTGCTCGGTGGTGGCTCGAGCGGTGGGCCGGATCCCGGGGACTCGAGTGGCGCTCCTCGCCCGTGAGTGAAAAGGGGGATATGATTGAGGGGATTTTAGATATATTGTCCATGACGCCACCCACGGTTGTGGTGATATTGGTGACACCACCGCTGCTCTGGACGGGGATCCCGGGAGCGGTGACCGGGAGCAGCTTTGTTGGTAGTTCTCCCCTCCGTGGGTAGGGGGTTGGTTGTCCCGGGGCCCGGTGATGGGGTAGGTAGGGATGCATGGCAGGCGGGTTATAGGGCCTGGTGAGGTGCAGGGTCGCGGGGGCACCGCTGTGCCGCACGGCACGGTGGTACTCACTCAGCCAATGATGAGGACACAGTTCTCGGTAAAACACACGGCTGGATGGACAGGTCCCGCAGGCGGCTGCGGTGTTGTTTCTCCCAGCAGGTTGGTGGTGACTGCCTTTCCCTGCACCTGTGTACTTCCGATGGGTTACCACCGGTAACCCGCTCCCCGACTTGGATATGGGCCGGAGGAGCCCCTTTTGCCCGCAGGCGCTGGCCCTGGGAAACGGTTGCCCTTGGCGGTGGCGGTGTCTCCCTCAAACGGTTGGACGGTTGCCTTCTGTCGGGACTTGGTTGCTGGGGAACCCAGGAGGTTCCCTTCGCTAACGGATTTGGCAACTTCACGGCGACTCCTAGCCTTGCCGGGGTCCGCAAGCCCCTGCCAGATGGTGCTGACTTCTTTGTGTACCGGTCCGGTATCGCCGGGCCACCGCCCATCCACAGTCCTTATGGTAAACTCCGATCGGTCTCTCCTGCAGACGGTCACCACCGTCTGCCAACCTTGCTGCTCCGTCCGGGCCACACACCCGGACTCACTTCAGACTCTTCACTTGCCACTTCACTACTGATCTGCTGCACTTGACTCCTCTCACTTCCTCCTCCAAACTCTATCTGACTGTTTTTCCCTCCTCCAGGACTGTGAACTCCTCGGTGGGTGGAGACCAACCACCTGGCTCCACCCCCTGGTGTGGACATCAGCCCCTGGAGGAAGGCAACAAGGGTTTTGTGTCTGACCTTGATGTGCCTGCTGGGAGTGTGGGGTGTGTTGGTGTTGCCCTCTGTGGCCCCTGGCTTGTCCAGGGCGCCACACCAGGGCATCACATTACCCCTTGGTTAAACGAAGCTTGTCCCCGAGCTACAGGACACCAGAGGTTTATTTATTTATTTTTTAACTACAAAAAAGAAATTTAACAGGTTAACACACTTTTATTAACGGGTTCCATCCCTCACAGGGGAGGCACTTCACTTAAAACGTTACTAAAATTATTAATAGTTCTTCGCCCAACGGTGGAATGCTAATGGTTTCTATGGTAACGGAGGCTCAACCTACTCCATTGCAGCCCCTTCCTGTGACAGTCCAGTCCCAACGTCCCGGATCCCAATAACCCGCCACCCAAACAACCTGACCCCCTTGAAACCTATCTGTGGGTCCATGACCAGGTTAAGGTCCTGGGTGTTGTCTTTTAGATGACTGGTTGCCACAGGAGGTGCAACTATTATAAAAAACACAAGTTCGTGTTGGTCAAGCCAGTCCTGTGACCGTGGTCCATATTTACTTATGTATAGAAACTTAAACGAAGTCCATGTACCAGTTGTACACTTTTCAACAATTTACTTGCAAATCTGGTAACTTTCACTCTTTTCATTAAAACTGGTTGATTAGGCACTTATTTACTAACATTTTCTATATGGAAAATAAACTATGAAATATAACAAACGAAAGCACCGATACCTAACAATTCTATGGCATCGCAAGTACTGGTACTGTAACATTTTTCACTCAGCTCCACTCACTGGGAGGCAGGTAATCAACAGCGGCGGCTGGTACTACTCACTCATCGACTATAGCGAGCAGTTTCACATCTAGGGCGTACCAGCCCCATACACCCCAATGCCGGGTGTAGCTGACCACTTCCCCAGCCTCCAGGTTACGACCTGGGTGGCCACTGGGGAGATGTTGCTCAACGTCTCGGCGCGTGACAAACACTTCCTCAGAGAGATACGCTTACTATAGAAAACCCCATCCCTTCTCAGGGTTAAACCGCCTGACTTACCCTATGTGCTTCGCCCCACGGACACGGAAGGTGGCTTTCCTCAAGTACTCTTTTTCTTTCCAGGTTCGGGCAAGCTTCTCCCGTTGTTGTCGCTCTTGCGTGGTCATTACTGGCGTCATCTGTCGCTGGTTTGGTTGTCGTTCCCTGTAAGGGGCATCAGCGTCCGGCCTCAGCTCCCTATCTGGCCCTGGCTTTGGCTTTACTTGGACTCTGGCAGCCCCAACAGCCGTCGGGATGCCGTGGCGGTTGCAGAACGGGTGGACATCTCGGTTCCACTCCCGCAGGTGCAAACTGATGAACCGACAGCTCCGCAGCTGGGGTTGCAGGGTCCGGGAGCTCCGCCTCTGAGGACGGGCCCGGTGATGTGGCCGGGTCTGGTCTGGCCGGTGTCTGGATGACCGCTGCTGTGACTGGAATGAGGGTTGTGGTCTGGATCTCTGCAGCTAGAGCTTCCTGTAGATACACTGAAGGTTCCGCTGCCGGGGTTGGTGTGGGCAGCTCGGCGTCCGCCGAGGACGGGGTAGTTGATGGTGGAGCGCTCACTGCGAGCGGGGATGGTCCGGATCCCTCAGCCGCTGTGGCCGGATTTGGGCAATCAATAGGGACTGGGTAACCGCTTACCCTCTCTTCACGTGGGATTTCAATCTCACGAGCTCGCACCACCACCACCAGGCTCCTCATCTCTTCCCTCCAATGATTCAGAATGAACAGGAACTACGTCCGCATTCTCCTGCACAGCTGCTCTGTTTCCTTCTCTATCCATGTCGCGGTCCCAGGGACAGCACGTTCTGGGGACCAGTCTCGCTCCGCCTTCTTGCCACTGCGTCTATCAGGAACGGTGTCGCACAGTCCTGGGGTCCCTGCTCCACTTCCGCTAGTAACACATTCTGGCCTGCCCCCTCGGTCTTTTCGCAGCACTCTACCGCTGACCGTGGCCCTCTGGGAACTTCCGGTTCCGGCCTCACAAGGAAGACAAAGGGCGGGGCTTAGGCTTCGTGCGCTTTCTCGATGAAGACAGCTTTTTGGCGCGAAAAGATGGCAGACAATGGCGGAATTGGCGGGAAAAGGACTTTGGACATGCAGTCTTCGCCTTTCAAGGTTCACGTCACCCAGGTAAGTGGGTCCTGCTCGTATCCTGTTCGTGACGCCAGGTTTTTCGAGGTGTACCGCTCCCGTAGCAGCGGCCGAGCAGCTCGGATCCGGAGCCGCGGTGGCTCGAGGGGTCTCCGGGGTCTGTTCGCGCGGACACTCGAGTTTAGAAAGGGGGAGTATGTACAGGGTATTAGGAAGTTTGTGACGCCACCCACAGTGCGTGGTAATGTAGGAGACCACCGCTGCTGTTGGGGAGCCTGGTGGAGATGGTGTAGCAGCAGGATGTTTAACCCCTCCATGGGTAGAGGGTTTGTGCCCCGGGGCCCATTGGGTGTTGGTGACTTGGGTGCCGTTGGGTAGAGGAAACTGTAAACCAGACTTCTGAGCACCACTGCAGCATGGAGGGAGTACGCCTGGATCGTAAGTCTTTGGTGTTGCTGTTAGCCAGTGTCCCTTTCCATGGCACCTTCTCACTAGTTGGACCCTCAAGCTTGAAACTTTTTGGGTCTCGCTCACCTGTATGGCTAACGGAGTGAGCTTGCTCTCAGGGTTCACGCGTAGGATTTCTTTGGACTGTAATTTGGGAAAGTCCTATCCAATCGGTGCGCTAGTACCCCCGATTTTGGAGCGGATTGGGGATGAATCTTGAAGTCTTCACCCCCATTGGGTAAATTACCGGGACGCGTGAAGCTACTTCCCGGCCTAGGGTCCACGTACCCTGTCGTGCCCTGGCCCCTGCCCGGTGATGGCTCAAGGCCGCCGGCTGCCCTCCTCGGCAGTCCGTGCCCCTTGACGTGATCCCCTGCGACCGGGGTTCCAGCTACTACCAGGACCAGACCAACGTCTGCCACCTAGTAAACTCCAGGAGCCCTTCTCCAGACCGGTGACCTCCCTTTCCCGGACAGTCACCTTCCAACTCCTACTCCTTTCACTCCTGTTTCACTTTTCTGTCACTTTCTCCTACCAACCCCGCATGTGGGCGTCCCTATTCCCTTCAGGCCCCTCAATGGTGTGTCTGGTGGGTTCGGTGTAAAGTGTTCCTAGGATTTTGACTGGCTAAGCGGTTAGCAACACCAAAGGACCAGGATCCATAACCAAGGAGGAGTGGATACTGTGCAGAAGGGCAGATTGCACAATACCCTGTGACGACCTGATAGGCCAGGGCATCACATATACTTAACAAATCTGTTTCCAAGAAACCGATTAGACAGTTCATCCCTGCTGCTCAAGCTAAATGACTCTCCGAATTGGGCAAATAGGAGCCAGGCATCCACGTGTGCACAGCCTTAAGTTGACATGCTAAATAAAAAGAAAAAAATATGCTAGTGCTACTCCTCCTATTTGCTTGGATCTTTGTAAAGTGGTCAGCTTTAACGTAGGCCTCGCACTACCCCATATAAACCCAGAAATGAGTTCATTTAGTGATCAGAAGAAAGATTAGGGGACAGTAACTATGTTGAAGGAAGTAACTAAATTTGGAAAGCAATATCATTTTTATTAAATTTATACGCCCTGGGACGGATAATGGTAGCTTGCTCCACAACATGAATTTGAATTTGGTTAGCTCCAATAGAGGGTAAATATTCAACTGAAGATCATATTTACTATTAGAGCTGAGCGAACCTGAAGTTCGGATTTCGAACGGAACACCAACTTAAAAAGACAGGGCTCGGGTTCGGACTTTGAATGCTTTACATGGGAACTTAACTCACACGAGAAACGTTGTACTCCAGTAGCTTGGTGCTCAGCCCTATGCGAGCTGCTTGCAGTGCCTGAAAGGCTCCACCTGGGGTTAACAATAGTGATGATTGAATACACTATTATTCGATTCGACGAATATCCGACGAATACCTCGCCGCTATTCAACTATTCGCGAATATTCGACCCCCAATATAAGTCTATGGGAAACCAGAATAATTTTACGTTGGACCTGTCGGTGACCTGTGGTGACTGAGGAAAAGACTGAAATGGATGGGAAAAGGCTGAAACAGTATGGGCACAGCCTGTAGAATGTGCCTCACTGTATTTCTGGTGTCTTTGAATAACGTGCTTGGAGCAGCACGCGGCGTTTACGTAGTTGCCAGAACAGCTCTTAAACCAAAGTAAAGGAGGGGAAATTGCTAAGAAACAGTTTCTAGTGCCTAATCACTGTAATAAAATGTCAAATCAAGTCCCGACCTCTCAAAAAAAAAAACACTTTAGCATATGTTCACATGTTTCGTTTTTTACATTTTTTCCTTCTTTTTGGATTAGAAAGGGCTGTAACCAGTAGCATAGCTAGCAGGGGGGCCCCGTGCTCAGTGGGGGCCCACTAGGAGCTTATGACCTGTGAGTGCTGCAGGAGCAGAGCAGAAACTCTTGTCCAGATGACGAAAATACATGCTAGTGGCGCTGCCAGGACCTGCGATGATGTTGTGCCCATGTGACCGGGTGGGAGGAGCCACAGATGCCGGTCAGAATACAAGCATCACGAGATACTGATTCCTGAAGGAGATGGGAGGTGAGAGTGGTAATGAGATAAGATGGGGCTGCAGGGTGAGTGGCATATGAGGGCTGCAGACTGTGACAGAATGGTGTGAAGGGGTGCACGGTGTTCGAGTGAGGGGTAAGTTGGGGTACAGGCTATGTGACATATAGGGATGCAGGCAGGGCCGGCTCCAGGATTTTGTGGGCCCCACGCGAAAGAGTCTCAGTGGGCCTCATCCTCACGTAGACACACACATACAGATACGTACACATACAGGCATACGTACATATACATACTGTATTTTTCGAATTATAAGACGCACTTTTCCTACTAAAAATGTGGGAGGAAAATGAGGGGTGCATCTTAAAATCCGAATGTAGCTGGTTTAGAGGAGGCAGGGGCGATGCTATGCGGTATGCTGCCAGCGCTGCTCTGTGCGTCAGGCAGCACGACTCTCCTCTGTGTGGCTCGCTCTTCATTGTGCGCCATGGCTCTGCTCTGTGTAGGGGGCTCTGCTCTGTGAGAGGCTGTTTTGCTCGCCACTGCTCTGTGCGGCACGGTTCTGTTCTCTGCGTCAGGCAGCGCGACTCTGCTCTGTGTGGCTCACTCTGCGCGCCGTGGCTCTGCTCTATGTAGGGGGCTCTGCTCTTTGCAAGGCTGTTCTGCTCGCCGCTGCTCTGGTCTGTGCGGCACAGTTCTGTTCTGTGCGTCAGGCAGCGTGGCTCTGCATTGTGCGGCTCGCTCTGTGTGGCACGGTTTTGCTCTGTGCTCTGCTCTATGTGGGGCAGCTCTGTTCTGTGCGAGGCAGCTCTGCTCTGTGCGGGGCTCGGCTCTCTATGGCTCGCTCTGCATTGTGCAACTCGCTCTGCTCTACAGCGTGGCTCTGCTCCGTGCGGTGCTGTTCTGCTCGCCGCGGCTCTGCTCTGTGCGGGGCTGCTTTGTTCAGCGCGGGGCTGCTCTGTATGGCAGGCGATAGGATACCGGCCATTCTAAAGATGTTGGCGGTGAGGGCTTCTTCAAATAATGGCGCCTAGAGTCGGCTCATGCGCAGATAGAGCTCTCAGCTCAAGCTCTCATCTGCGCACGCGCGGACTCCGGCTGCTATTATTTGAAGAAGCCCTCACCGCCAACATCTTCAGAATGCCTTACCGCCCGCCGCACAGAGCAGCCCCGCACAGAGCATCCCCGCACAGAGCAGCCCCGCACAGAGCAGCCCAGCACAGAGCAGCCCAGCACAGAGCAGCCCAGCACAGAGCAGCCCAGCACAGAGCAGCCCAGCACAGAGCAGCCCAGCACAGAGCAGCCCAGCACAGAGCAGCCCAGCACAGAGCAGCCCAGCACAGAGCAGCCCAGCACAGAGCAGCCCAGCACAGAGCAGTGCCTGCAGTGAGTATCTGGGTCCCCCTCTGTACCACTCACAGCATCGTCGTACTCCAGTACTGCCCCTTCCTCCTGTAACCCCGCTCCTCTGCCAGGTCCCTTCCTTGGTAAGGACCCCATTTTTTTTTTTTACTCCAAATTTGGGGAGCGTCTTATAAAATGAAAAATACGGTATTTAAAGAGAAATTAAGAAAAATACATATAAACAGACATAAATCTATACACAGTCATACACGGACACACATAGATACACATCATACAGGCACACACAGACACATTACAGATATTATTAATATGGGGAAGCCGGCATCAGCCTCATTCACCTCCCTCGCTAGTCTTCATTCAGCTCCTCCTGGGCATGTGTGTATGTTGCACTGCATGATGGTCGTCAATAATAGAGGTCGCCGCGCACAGTGCAAACAGACTGCTGTATATACATCACACGAAGGGCTAGGGCTACAGTATATACATAACACGAAGGGCTAGGGTTACAGTATATACATCACAGGAAAGGGCTAGGGCTACAGTATATACATCACAGGAGGGGCTGGGGGATACAGTACATAAATGACAGGAGAGGCTGGGGGCATGTACGTTATTGGGGAGCATAAATGTTACTGAGGTGCAAAAATATTCCTGGGAAGCATAGATGTTACTCGGGTAGAATACAATGCTGGGGGGCATGCACATTACTGGGCTGGGTGGCATACAGCTCTGGGGTGGCAGTGCATACGGCTCTGAGGTGGCAGTGCATACGGCTCTGTGGGGCCAGCACATACGGTCCTGGGTTAGCAGGACATATGGCTCTGGCTGTCCCATACAGCTCAAGAGGGGACACCAACTGCCACGAGGGGGCACATACAGCTCAGGAGGGGGGCCCCATACAGATCAGGGGTGAAACATACAGGTCAGGTGGAGAGGGGCATACAGTATGGGAGGACATATGCTGTGCTCAGTGTACTGGGGGAGGATGGCTGGAGCTACGCTGCGGCTCCTCTTCATCTTTGGGACTGGAGCACACTGTGCGGTAGCTCCGCCCACAGATGAACTTCAATGATGCAGGAGGTGCACAGAGCATTCAACAGTGAATGCTGTGTACCAGTGTGGATTACAGGGCCGGCAACCGCACTATCCAGGATCGGGTGGCTGCCAACCCAAGTACTGTAGTCCCTGGAACTCAGCCCGGGGCCCGCAGGACTGAAGACTGAGTGGACCCCCCAGCTGTCCAGGGCTCCAGCATTTGCCCAAGTCTGCCAGATGCTGACGCCGGCCCTGAATGCAGGGTGTGTAGAATATGGGGGTTCAGTGTTTGAGAGAGGTGTGAGTTGGAATACAGGCTGTGTGAGATATAGGGATATGGGGTGCAGGGTCTGTGGGATATGGGGATGCAGTGCGTGGGATATGAGGGTACAGGCTGGGGTGAAGGGTTTGTGGGATATGGGGTGCAGGCTTTGTGGGCTATTGGGGTGCAGGGTGTGTGAGAGAGCACCACAAAAGAGGTAAAGATGAGGGACAAGGTAAGTGCTCCACCATGGAGCTGTAGATGTGAGGAACTTTCACAGTAAAGTGTAGGAGGGGGAATAGGAGTATTCACTCAGTATACAGAGTGACAGCACATTATGGGAGGCAGTAAGGACAGTGTGAGGGCACAGCATGAGAGGAGCAGTATACGAGGGACAATGTGAGGGCACAGTATGAGAGGAGCAGTATACGAGGGATAGTGTGAGGGCACAGTATGAGAGGAGCAGTATACAAGGGACAGTGTGAGGGCACAGTATGAGAGGAGCAGTATACGAGGGACAGTGTGAGGGCATAGTATGAGAGGAGCAGTATACGAGGGACAGTGTGAGGGCACAGTATGAGAGGAGCAGTATACGAGGGACAGTGTGAGGGAACATTGTGAAGGCTGTACGGTGTGAAACAACAGCAGAGTATGGAGAGGGAGTAGTGTGGTGAGGGGCATGGAAGGTGTGGACAATGTGGAGGCCATTGTTCATATCACAGGTACATTATTTTGTATGGACAGCGTATAGGACATGGTTAATGAGGGGGGATGGTTTTATGGATATTTTTCATAAAGAAAGACAGTGTGGCGGCCATAATTCATGGTGGAGGGATGGTGCAGTGGTTGTAGCATATGAGAGGCACAATGTGGAGGCCATGTATCATTAAGGGGACAGTGTAGGGGGTCACTTTTTAATCAGGGACTATATTGGGGAAAATATTATTCAGGTCCACAGTATACGGGTTATTTAGTGCACAGTATGTGCGGATATTTTTTATTTAGATATAATAATGACATTTTTAGGGCATTATGTTCTGATATGTTCTGGAAAACCAGAGAAAATGGAAGTCTGTGGAAAGAAGCTGTGTACGTCCAAAGTCATCATGTCATCTGGATCAGATGAAGAAGAATGAGGTGAGACAAAGCAAATCAGAGAAGAGGTCATCAATACGGTACCTGAATCTAAGGGAGCATTTATACTGGACAATTACTGCATTTAAAGGGAATCTGTCACCAGGTTTTGCTCCCCCATCTGAGAGCAGCATAATATACTGACAGAGATCCTGATTCCAGTGATGTGTCACTTGCTGAGCTGTTTGCTGTCATTTTGATAAAATCAGTGTTTTCTCTGCTGCAGATCTAGCAGTCATACAGAACTCATGAATATGCTGGACTACCTGCAGCATGCCAAGTAGTCCTGTAATGATGATCTACTGCTGATTAATCAGTAATTTTATCAAAACGACACTGAGCAGGTCAGTAAGTGACATCGCTGGAATCATGATCTCTGCCCCCATGTTATGCTGGTCTCAGATTAGTGGGCAAAAACTTGGTGACAGATTCCCTTTAATGATAGTCGACCATTTGGTCATATGAAGCCGATCGGCAGATGTTTAATGGCCTGTGACTGCAGACTCATAGCATGCACACAGTGCACGGTCATGGTTTTCCAGTGCCGGTGGTCAGTGTGGGCCATCATGTGAGCACAAGTGTGCGATTGGCATACTTCTAGCCACATCTGCATGAGGCTTTAGTCTGACGCGTTGGTAGGGTACGTGATCAATTTAAGTACTTAGAACAGCATGAAGGCCAACTATGGCCCTGCCGCTACACTTAACCGTACAAGTCTGTGCATGCATGATGCAATTTATTTGTTCCTCAGACCACTCGGTCCAAGGACAAAATCGAACATGTGCACTGCCTCATTGGATAACACTGGTCCAAGTGTGATACAATATTTTGTTGGATCGCATTTGGCCCAAAAATACGGGTGTCTACACAAGCTAGTAGGCTGCGACACCATAGTTGTAAATATGGTTACCTGGTTAGGGGCCCACTCAGAAGTTTCGCCCCCTTTGAGCCGAACCCCTAGCTACGCCTCTAGCTGTAACTTCTATATTATATTGGTGTCTGAGTCGCACCTCCTTTTTTGGGACATATTGGACAGCACTTTAGAAGGTCAGCTACAATGTGCCCATTGGGATGTTGACCTTGCCCTCCTCCACCAGCTCCAGTGGCCCTCTACTTAAATGTAGGAAGAGCCAATAGCTGTCCTGAAATATCAGACTTCTTAGGGCTCTCAGGTGGGCCCTGTAACATACATTAAGGAGGGATGGCAGTCATTTGTAGTTTTCTGCGTCCCCTATATCATTAGTGTGAGAGTTGGAATACGTACTCCATAACACTTTACAGTGCTATTGCCACTGTGGCCATTTGGGTGTTGGCCTTGCCCTCCTCCTCTTCCTCCACCAACACCACAGGCTCCTGTGGCCCTCTATTCAAATGTAGAAAGGGTCACTGGCTGTCCTCAAATCTCAAACTTCTGAGGGGTCTCAGGTGGGCCCTGTAACATACATTGGGGAGGGATGGCAGTCATTTGTAGTTTTTTGCGTCCCCTATATCAGTTTGAGAATTGGAATACGTACTCCATAACACTTTACAGTGCTATTGCCAATGTGGCCATTTGGGTGTTGGCCTTGCCCTCCACCAACACCACCGGCTCCAGCGGCCCTCTATTTCAATTCTATTCAAATGATTCTGTAATGTATGTTTTATGGACAAATGAACGCCACGCTGGGACATCGAAGCTGATGTCGTTGATGATGATTGCATCTGACCAAAAGCAGGTTGGGAACAGGAGGCATCATCGCCTGCTTCCTAGACAGCAGTTTGTGAAGCATGCAGCACTGTGGAAGTGGCAGTTGTTTCACTCTGGAACTCAGGCTTTATTCCCCTACCTAACACCGAGGATTTAAAAAAATTCAGTTTCCCCAATGGGGAATGGTTCAAACACCATGTAACACAGCATCACAAGGTACTCCCAACAGCTTTTTTTTAAACAATTGGTAGGATAAGCAACAGGGCATAACATGCCAAGGAGTTTAATAAATTCAGTTCCCCCAGGGAATAATGGTTCAGACACCATGAAGCACAGCATCAGAAGGTACTCCCAATAGCTCTCAACAGCTTTTTTAAAGAAAATTGGTAGGATTTGCAACAGGGCATAACATGCCAAGGAGTTTAATAAATTCTGATTCCGCAGGGGGGCCATGTGTAACACAACATGGAGCACAGCATCAATAAAGAACACAAATAGAGACTGCCTGGCCAATTGTTCTAGACAGTGTAGCCTTGACAGTGATTGTGCCAGTGCATAATGTACAAAGGCTTGAAAAATATTGCACTGGGTGGATGGGCCAAACAATTACATCGCAGCAGCGTAACAAGTAAGATTAGTCATGCGGTGTAATTAGATGATAGAAGACAAAATATTCTTGAATGAGAAACAATGGAACTTATTTGAACATTAGAAATACAAATTTTGGGGCTACACTTATTATTGGGTCTTGTTAACAGGCGGCTTGAGATACTCTGGGGCAATCCATCTATGGTTCATTTTGATCGTCAAAATGTCTGCACTTTCCGTGGATAGTCGTGTGCGACTATCTGTTATTATTGACCCCGCTGAGCTGAAAATATGCTCAGACAACAGACTCGCAGCAGGGCAAGCTAGCACTTTCAAAGCGTATAACACGAGGTATGGCCAAGTGTTGAGCTTGGAAACCCAATAGATATAGGGAACAGTAATCTGAAAGCACGCCGATACGATCACCGACATAGCCCCTCACTATCATACTTAGCTGTTCCCTCCTTGTCATAGTTCCCTCAACCGGTATCTGATTCGCAGTTGACGGGTTGTGGAAAATGGACCAGTTTTGGCACATTAGTTCCCCGCCTGTGTTGCTCCTACTATGTGTAGCCCTCTCTTGTAATCCTGTTGCAGTAGATGACATGCTACCTCTGACGCCAGCATGATCTGACGGTAATCGTTTCATCAACTGCTCCACTACAGCCCTCTTGAATGCTTCCATAGTACAATCCTTATTTGCCTCGACAAGTAGCAAAGCGAATTTGTCTTTGTAGCGTGGGTTAATAGGAACATAACCAGTATTTTTTGTCTGCCAAAATGTGGACTAGCCAACAGTCATGAGAAAGGCACTGTGACATGAACTGTGCCATGTGTCCCAGACTCCGAACTGGAAACCTTTGTGTGTCACTGCAAAGAATACATTCTGTCTCCCTAAACCTCCTCTCCTCTTCAGTCTCTCTCTCCTCCTCCTGCTCCTCCTCCTCAGGCCATCCATGCTGGACAACCCTGAAGCTTGGGTTGTCAATCCCTTGGTTACCAACTTCAAAGCATTCCTGTTCTTCATCATCCTCTCCATCCTCATGATGCTTAGCAAAGGTGGCCTGAGCTTGTTGGCCGAGCTTGTGCGGATTACTAGCAACCATTGTGAAGTCTGGATCCACAGACAACTCGGGTGCAAGAACACTTTGGTCAGTCAGACTATCCAGAGAGCGTTTCAATAAACAAATCAGTGGAATGGTAATGCTGATAACCGGATCCTCACTACTCACAATGTTGGTACAATAATCAAAATTCTGCAAGACCTAACAAATGTCTGAAATCCACACCCACTTGGCAGTACTTATGTCTGGCAGCTGCGTCTGACAGGCATGTTCCATCTGGAATTTGGATACTGCCCTCTGCTGTTCATGGATCCTGGCCAACATATGATAGGTTGAATTCCATCTCGTAGGGAGGTCACATATTAGTCTGTGATGAGGCAAGTGTAAGCGCTGCTGCAGCACTGCCAAGCAGGCAAAAGAGGAGGATGACTTGCGGAAATGGGCGCTAATACGTCTTACCTTGGAAAGTATGTCTGGTATCCCAGGGTATTTCTTGAGAAAATGCTAAACTACTAAATTTACAATGTGAGTCATACAAGGAACGTGTGCAAGCTTTCCAAGCTTTAAAGTCGCCACCAGATTTCGACCATTATCGCACACTACCATCCCTGGACGAAGGTCCAACGGCTCAAGACACTCATCTGTCTGCTCAGTTATTGCTTTCAAAAGCTCAGGTGCCGTGTGCGATTTGTCACCGATACAGATGAGCTTCAATAGAGCATGTTTCCGCTTAGCCGAGGCAGTGCTGCAGAGATCCCAGCTGGAGAATGATGTCGACGATTGGCAGATGTTGAGGAGGATGCACAGGAGCCAGATGAAGAGTAGGAGGAGGAGGGAGTTGTTGCTGTGTAGGAGGCTACTGAAACTATGATCGAAGTGGGCCCCCCTCTTCTGGGTGTGGGAACTATAAGGGATGTTGCCGGCTCAGACTCTTACCAGCCGCCACCAGGTTCACCCAGTGTGCAGTCAGTGAGATGAAGCGTCCCTGTCTACTTCTGCTTGTCCACGTGCCTGTGGTTAAGTGGACCTTCCATGTTATGGCATTGGTGAGAACCCGTTTGATGTTTACGGACAAGTGATTGTGGAATGCGGGGACGGTACAACGAGAAAAATAGTGGCGGCTAGGCACAAAGTACCGATGTTCTAACACTGCGGTATGGACAACTGAACAGAACGCTGGGACACCGAAGCGGATGTAGTCGTTGATGATTGAGTTTGGCCAACATCAGGTTGGAAGAAGGAGGCATCAGCGCCACCTTCTTGCACACCAGTTTGGGAAGCAGGCAGCCCAGGGAAAGTGGCAGAGTTTTGAGTCTGGAAATCGTGTTTTTCACCTAGAGCTGTCAACCACCTAGTGGTGTGCTTGGCTAACATATGGTTTCTCATGGTGGAGGTGCCCAAGCTGGAAGTATTTCTGCCTCTGCTAAGCTTGGTCTGACAGATTTGACAAATGGCAACCGATTGTTCTGAAGGACTCTTGGAAAAAAACTCCCACACAATCGTACCACAGACCCTTGGACTCAGATGGCTGAGGTGGTGCACAGACCCTTGGACTCTAAGATGCCACAGGTGGTGGTGTCATGTGCACAGTTGATTGACTTCTGGCAGTGGTCGAAACCCTATGTCTTACAGCCTTTCTGCGGACTATGGGCACATGCTCCTCTGCACTGCTGCTCTCACAATCCATGCCACCCGTCCATGTTGGATCTGTCACCTCATCATCGACCAGGTTGTCTTCAAATTCCTGAAGGTCAACATCTTCGGGAATGGAGGTTTCAGGCTGACCTGAGGGCAACTGTGTCTCATCATCCTCAAACACTTCCACCTGATTGCCCAGCATGTCACGGCCAACAACATGGCTTTCTTCTAGCCTTGGGTGCTCAAAGATCTGTGCATCACTGCACACCACGGCCTCATCTGCGTTGGTGGTGTTGCACGGTGAGAAGCAAGAAAGGTCAAAGGGTCCTGTAAACAGTTCTTCAGAGTAACCTGCTTTGGTGTCATATGTTAGAATACTGCTGTTGTGAGGAAGGAGGACTAGACTGAGGATTCGATGGGCCAGCGTCCGGACTACTCAAGTCTGTCTGTGTGGACCCTTGGGATTTGCTACTCGACAAGTAACTGGAGGTATTTTCTGCTAGCCAACTCGTGACCTGTTTGCACTGTTCAGGGCGCAAGAGTGCTTTTCCACGTGGAGAAGAAAACTGGGATAGAAAGGCAGAGGTAGATAAACCAGGAACCTTTTTCTTTGGCTCGATCACACTGCTTGGGCGACCAACACTGTCACTACCACCTCGTCCACGGCCCTTACCCCCTCTTTTTCCCATTTTTTTGGTTTATTTATTTGAAGGTGAATACTGTCACGTGACCTTTTCTACAGGCAGTGGACCAACACTGATGCCAGGTTGTTAAACTTGTTTTAATAGTTTCCCACGATAGCTGTTTCTGTAAGTCTAAAAACCGCAAGGTACCTTTATTGGACAAAGTATCACTTGGAGGAGTCGACAGTCAAGCTGCCACCAGGGGGAGCCGGAGCTCTGCAGCTGAAGACACTACACAGAGCAACAAGGACCAGGAAGTGGATGCACAGTGTGTACTCGTACACTGCCTCACAGCAGAGCTGCGGGGTGTGTGAGGAATGGTCAGGCAGGCAGGGTCAAACAGTACGAGCAGAAGGAAGACCGGAGGAACGAGCAGAAGCGGAGTCAAAGTCAGGCCGAGGTCAGTACCAGAGGAAGCAACAGAGTGGGGAGGTAGGAGAGGGGACAGAAGAATGGAGGGACGACCAGGGACGGAACACAGACAGAGCACCTGGGCACAGGAGCAGACGGATCAGGATAACACTTACATAACCAGCAATCACAGGCAAAGCAGTGCTAAGCTTATAGCCAGCGCTGGTTCACTGGAGATGTCAGTTTTTAAAGCATCAAAGCTCCGGAAGTGAGGCCAGGGAGAAGGCTCCGCCCCCTAGCCATGTGGACAGGGAGGCGAAACCGTGACATCGACAAAGATGTCGTGAATGTCTTTCAGCCCCTAAAGAAAACAGGGTTTGACAACACTTATTTTAGTATTGTTTTTGGCACTCAGACTGTGTTTTAGTAAAGGTCCAGTCACACTAAGCAACTTACCAGCGATCCCAACAACGATAGGGATCGCTGGTAAGTTGCTAGGAGGTTGCTGGTGAGCTGTCACACTGCGACGCTCCAGCGATCCCACCAGCAACCTGACCTGGCAGGGATCGCTGGAGCGTGGCTACACGAGTTGCTGGTGAGCTCACCAGCAACCAGTGACCAGCCCCCAGTCTCCTAGTTACAGCACACATCAGGTTAATTAACCCGATGTGTGCTGCAGCTAAATGTGCACAGAGCAGGGAGCAGCGCACAATGCTTAGCGCTGGCTCCTTGCTCTCCTAGTTACAGCACACATCGGGTTAATTGCCTGATGTGTGCTGCAGCTAAATGTGCACAGAGCAGGAGCCGGCAGCACAGGCAGTGAGAGCAGGAGACTGGTATCAAAGGTAAATATCGGGTAACCAAGGACAGGGCTTCTTGGTTACCCGATGTTTACATTAGTTACCAGCCTCAGCAGAAGCTGGCTCCCTGCTCACTGCACATTAGTTGTTGCTGTCTCGCTGTCACACACAGCGATCTGTGCTTCACAGCAGGACAGCAACAACTAAAAAATGGCCCAGGACATTCAGCAACAACCAACGACCTCACAGCAGGGGCCAGGTTGTTGCTGGATGTCACACACAGCAACATCGCTAGCAACGTCACAAAAGTTGTTCGTTACCAGCGATGTTGCTAGCGATGTTGCTTAGTGTGACGGGGCCTTAAGAGCAGGACACTGTGTAGGTTCTGTAAGATATGAAGACGCCACCACCAGGATGCTAGTTTGGTGCTATGAAGCTATTGGCCTTCAGGAAGATGTACAGCAACTAACACCGAGTATTAATAAAAACTTGGTAACACTGAGACTGTGTTTTAATAAGAGCAAGCCACTATCTAAGTTCTGTAAGATATGAAGCCCCCAAAATTATGCTAGGTTGCTGATAGGAAGGTACTGGCCTTCAGGCAGATGTAGTGCCACTGACACCATGAATTGAGATAGTGGCTGACAGGCACTACACTACACCTGAACCCGTTGTTTTGACAATTTTGGGACCTTTTTTTGCAAGTTGTAATACCTATTCCTAGTATAACAGACACAAGAGATGTAGCAGTGCTGAGATTGTTGATTATTAGTAGCAGATGTCAGGACAGCTTTAAATCTCTTACTGCCTGTGAATAAGCTCTCCCTATATCACACACTGCAGTAACAGACCGTATACACCACTAATAAGAGGATTTTTTTTTTTTGGGCGGTTTAAAACAGGAATGGCTCTCACCTATCTAAGCAATGCACGAAGGCGGGCTTTGCACATTACGACATCGCAAGCCGATGCTGCGATGTTGAGTGCGATAGTCCCCGCCCCAGTCGCAGGTACGATATATTGTGATAGCTGTCGTAGCGAAAATTATCGCTATACCAGCTTCACATGCACTCACCTGCCCTGCGACCGTCGCTCTGGCCGGCAACCCGCCTCCTTCCTAAGGGGGCGAGTCGTGCGGCGTCCTAGCGACGTCACACGGCAGGCGGCCAATAGCGGCGGAGGGGCGGAGATGAGCAGGATGTAAACATCTCGCCCACCTTTTTCCTTCCGTATAGCCGGTGGCGGCAGGTAAGGTGATGTTCCTCGCTCCTGCGGCTTCACACACAGCGATGTGTGTGGCCGCAGGAACGAGGAACAACATCGTACCTGTCGCGGCAGCGGCATTATGGAAATGTCGGAGAATACACTGATAATACGATAATGACGCTTTTGCGTTCGTTCATCGTATCATTTAGGATTTACACACTATGATGTCGAAAGTGACGCCGGATGTGCGTCACTTTCGATTTGACCCCACCGAACATGCGATGTTGCAACATGCAAAGTCGCCCTAACACTGTCCCTATGCCTGGTTCTACGATTTACACAGCTGGTAGCAGCTAGTGGACACGGTGTTCAGCCCTTACAAGGACTATTTTGGATCTTGCAGCAGGAACGCTATCTCATAGAACACACTGCACTGTCCCTATACCTGGTTCTACGATTTACACAGCTGGTACCAGCTAGTGGATACTGTGTTCAGCCCATACAAGGACTATTTTGGATTTTGCAGCAGGAACGCTATCTCATAGAACACAATGAAATGTCCCTATATCTGGTTCTATGATTTACACAGCTGCTGGCAGCTAGTGCACGCTGTGTGCAGCCCTTACAAAGACTATTATTAGTTCTCTGTATAAACGCTGTCCCGCACACAGTACAGTCTAGCTACACCGGCAGCTCAGGAATGAATGCTTGCACAAAATGGCGTCAGCCTTTGCAGCAAAGCCAGTCACAGTAACACCACAACAAAGATGGCGGCGGTGTTACTGTGAGGGCAAGCAACGTCAGATGTGTTCATTGGCTGGAATAAGGTGCCAGGAAGGCAAAAATGAAAATGAAAGTAAGTCGACCATCAGGGTTTTCGGTAGGGGTACTCTGGCGTCGGGACTACGGATACTTTACTCTCGATGGCGTTATCACAGGTGGTCGATCCCGGTTCCGTGCCCTGGGCGCTCACTCTGCGGCTGTGGAATGGGGTTCAGGGATGATTTTGGGGATATACGTGACGCCACCTGTGGTGTCTGGTAAGCGGGATATACCAGCGCTGCCCGCGGCTGACCTCTGAGGCGATGGTGACGGCAGCTTAAGATCTCTCAGCTCCCCACAGGTGGAGATTTCTGACCTCAGGGTGGCGGGTCGCTGACCAGATGGGAAGCGACCGAGCGGTGATGGCCGCCTTCTTCTCTGAAGGGTCCTGTAGAACGGCGGAGAGATGACACACCGAGTCCACATCAGCTTAAACAAGTCCTTTTTACTAGCATCTGGTTTATTTTGCCAGGTTAACGGTCAATGGTTTTGGGAATAAACCTGACAAACCTCCTCGGTCCCGTTATACCGGTGTCGACCTGAACTCTTCAGCCGGCTCTCGCCAGACCTAAAGCGTCACCTTTCCATCTGGATTACCCCTTTTCCAGTGTCTTTCTTTTCTTTTGGGGTACCCTTGCTCAGGACGTCGGGCCTATGTTATTTCTAGCCCTTCTTTCAGTCATCGATTTACTCTCATCTCTTCTTGTCACTCCTTACTGACTGACTGTTCCCTAACTGTCACCCAGTCGTCCTGGCAACCCCGTCACGTCTCACGCTCAGCTAGGCTCCACCCCCCTATGGACCTACTATATAAACAGTCCCAGGAATATGAAGGTAGGAGCTGCTGAGTCAATCTTACTCAATCTAATATAAGACTCTGCATTTCCTCTCTCTTTCACCTGTGACCAAAGAGCACTGCACCTTGCTGTTAAGGTGCTGTATTCCCCTGTAGTGCCTAACCACAGGGGCGCCACATACCCCCCTAGTTAATCACACTCGTCCCCGAGTGTGGCAACAAGGTTTGGGTTAAGCTAAACATTTTCTTATAATTTAACCATAACATGTTGGTAATATTTACTCTCCTTTTTTTTTTTTTTTTTTTAACAGAGTCTTAAAAATAAAAACTACAAAAATTGAATAAGATAGGTCACTAGCTCATACAGCATTAGTCCTTTGGCCGTAAGATGTTAAAGAAACTTTTGCCACACCCAGTCCTGTGGCTCAGTCTTCGCTTAAAGTGCATCAACAAAAAAAAATAAATATATCAACAGTTACGAGTGCTTTGGTTTAACAGTTCTAAGTGTGGTGAGGTTCCATAACAGTCATAATCACTGTAGGCCTCTTGGCCCTGGAGGCACCTTCATGGCCTCTATACCGTATTATGCCAGCTTCCTTCACCCCTTTTATACATTAATACTATCTACCTATTCAACTATTTACATATTCCACTTTCTACATTTTATTCTCTGTATCTAAGCGGTGGACAGCCAAAGTTAATACGTGTTGACCTGCGTAAAATTGGTATACTTGAGGGTCTACTTACTCTCCTAGTGGAAATGGCAGGTACACCGACTGCAGAAATCTCTGATTCCATTACAATGGGTGGTTCTTCTGCTCTGGGCGTTTCACTGGGTTGTGGAAAATTCACCACCGGTATCAAGTATACGCCATCTACTTGCGGCCAATCTGCAGGAAGTTCTCCTAAAATTGTCTTGACTATTCTTTCTCTCTCTTTTCTCTGAATAGGAATTCTCTCTACTGGTGGCAGCTGTTGAGGGTATTTCTTTAAATGATCCCTGGACACCATTGCTGTTATTTCACCTTTGTCTTTGCTAATCAAACAGGTTTTCTGGTTGTTGAAGTTTGATGGTTGTACAGTGTAGGGTTCTGCCTCCCATTGATCATCTAACTGATGCAGTCGTCTTTTTCTCTTTAAGACTAATTCACCTGGTAGTAAGGGTGTTCCTTGAGTACTTTTGTTAAAGTTTGCTTTTTGTTTTTCCTTTGATTTTTCCAGGCTTCTCTCAACACATTCCTGTATTTTCTGATATTGCTCCTTTCTTTTTACTTCCCAATCTGCATCTGAGGTATTCTCTTCAGGAACTATTATGTCCATCTCCAAATCCACCGGAAATTTTCCTGCTCTTCCTCTCATAAGGTATGCAGGGGTGCAATTTGTTGCGCTTACTGGAATGTTGTTATACATGTCAACTAGATCTGGTAACTTCTCTGGCCATCTGTTCCGCTCCTCCAAGGGCAGAGTTTTTAGCAGCTCAATCACAATGTGATTCATTTTCTCACACATTCCATTAGTCTGAGGATGATAAGGCGTAGTACGAATTTTCTTGCATCCGTATAATTTACAGAATTCTTGAAATAGTTCAGACTCAAAAGTTGGGCTTTGATCTGTTAATACCCATTCTGGATATCCATGTGGTCTGCAGAAATAGGCTTGGAATGTTTTTGCCGCTGTTCGAGCCGTTAAGTCCTTCACTGGAGCTACTACTAGGAACCTAGAATAGTGGTACACCATGGTAAGAGCATACATATAACCGGATCTGCTGGGTATGAGCTTGACATGATCAAGGACTACCAGCTCTAATGGCTGTTTGGTAATGATGGACTGTAGTGGTGCCTTCTGACTGTTACGGTCTTTTCTTCTTAATGAGCATGGTCCACAATCTCTACACCATTTCTCTATAGTAGATCTCATGCCAATCCAGTAAAATCTTTCACGTAACAGAATCTCCAACTTCTTCCATCCAAAATGTCCTGATTGATTATGATACATATCTAACACCAATTTGGTGTCTCCTTTTGGAACCACAATTTGCCAAACCATCTCATGTGTACTAGGATTAATATATCTTCTGCACAGTTTATCTTGATGGATAAATAACCTGCTTCTTTCTTTCCACAATTGCTTTGCCTCTAGTGGGGAATCTTTGTCAAGTTTGCAGCTTGGTTCGGTTACTAGCTTTTTCACTAGGCTCACTGCCGGATCACTATCTTGGGTTTCTTTCCAATTATAGTGAGGCAACGGGTTCAATGCTATATTCTGCTGGTTTTGATAGATAACGGCCTCTGTCACTTCCCATTTTCTGTTCTTATGGAAAGCTGGGAGTTCTACTTCCTCCAAGTCATCCTCCTCTACTTCTGATCCTGGTAGATATGCCTGAGGATTTCTAGACAGGGCATCAGCATTGGTATTTTTACGGCCTGTCTGGTACTTGATGATAAAGAAGGGAATTTTGTTACTTACCGTAAATTCCTTTTCTTCTAGCTCTTATTGGGAGACCCAGACGATTGGGGTATAGCTACTGCCCTCTGGAGGCCACACAAAGCACTACATTAAAAGTGCAAGGCCCCTCCCCCTCTGGCTATACCCCCCCCGTGGTATCACGGGTTCTCCAGTTTTAGTGCCAAAGCAAGAAGGAGGAAGCCAATAACTGGTTTAAACAAATTAACTCCGAATAACATCGGAGAACTGAAAAACCGTTCAACATGAACAACATGTGTACCCGCAAACAACAAAAAAACATCCCGAAGGACAACAGGGCGGGTGCTGGGTCTCCCAATAAGAGCTAGAAGAAAAGGAATTTACGGTAAGTAACAAAATTCCCTTCTTCTTCAGCGCTCTATTGGGAGACCCAGACGATTGGGACGTCCAAAAGCTGTCCCTGGGTGGGTAAATAAATACCTCATGTTAGAGCTGCAAAACAGCCCTCCCCTACGGGGGTGTCACTGCCGCCTGCAGGACTCTTCTACCTAAGCTGGCATCCGCCGAAGCATAGGTATGCACCTGATAATGCTTGGTGAAAGTGTGCAGACTGGACCAGGTAGCTGCCTGGCACACCTGTTGAGCCGAAGCCTGGTGGCGTAATGCCCAGGACGCACCCACGGCTCTGGTGGAGTGGGCTTTTAGCCCTGAAGGAACCGGAAGCCCCGCAGAACGGTAGGCCTCTAGAATTGGTTCTTTGATCCATCGAGCCAGGGTGGCTTTAGAAGCCTGCAACCCCTTGCGCGGACCAGCGACAAGGACGAAAAGTGCATCGGCACGGCGTATGGGCGCCGTGCGGGAAATGTAGATTCTGAGTGCTCTCACCAGATCTAGCAAACGTAAGGCCTTTTCATACCGGTGAACCGGATGAGGGCAAAAAGAAGGCAAGGAAATATCCTGATTAAGATGAAAAGAGGATACGACCTTAGGAAGAAACTCCGGAATGGGGCGCAGCACAACCTTGTCCTGGTGGAACACCAGGAAGGGAGCCTTAGATGACAGAGCTGCCAGCTCAGACACTCGCCGAAGCGATGTGATCGCAACAAGAAACGCCACTTTCTGCGACAGCCGAGAAAAGGAAACTTCCTTCAGAGGCTCGAAGGGCGGCTTCTGGAGAGCAACTAGTACCCTGTTCAGATCCCATGGATCTAACGGTCGCTTGTACGGGGGCACAATATGACAGACCCCCTGCAGGAACGTGCGCACCTTAGGAAGACGTGCTAGACGCTTCTGAAAAAACACGGATAGTGCCGAAACTTGCCCTTTAAGGGAGCTGAGCGACAAGCCCTTTTCTAACCCCGATTGCAGAAAGGAAAGAAACTTGGGCAATGCAAATGGCCAGGGAGACACTCCCTGAGCAGAGCACCAGGACAAGAAAATCTTCCACGTTCTGTGGTAGATCTTAGCCGAATTCGACTTTCTAGCTTGTCTCATTGTGGCAACGACTTCCTGAGATAATCCAGCAGATGCTAGGATCCAGGACTCAATGGCCACACAGTCAGGTTCAGGGCCGCAGAATTCTGATGGAAAAACGGCCCTTGGGACAGTAAGTCTGGTCGGTCTGGCAGTGACCACGGTCGACCGATCGTGAGATGCCACAGATCCGGATACCACGACCTCCTCGGCCAGTCTGGAGCGACGAGTATGACGCGGCTGCACTCGGATCTGATCTTGCGTAGCACTCTGGGCAAGAGCGCCAGAGGCGGAAACACGTATGGGAGCTGAAACTGCGACCAATCTTGAACCAAGGCGTCTGCCGCCAGAGCTCTTTGATCGCGCGACCTCGCCATGAATGCCGGGACCTTGTTGTTGTGCCGAGACGCCATTAGATCGACGTCCGGCACTCCCCAGCGGCGACAGATTTCCTGAAACACGTCCGGGTGAAGGGACCATTCCCCTGCGTCCATGCCCTGGCGACTGAGGAAGTCTGCTTCCCAGTTTTCTACGCCTGGAATGTGAACCGCGGATATGGTGGATGCTCTGTCCTCCACCCACATTAGAATGCGCCGGACTTCTTGGAAGGCTTGCCGACTGCGCGTCCCTCCTTGGTGGTTGATGTATGCCACCGCTGTGGAGTTGTCCGATTGGATTCGGATCTGCTTTCCTTCCAGCCACTGTTGGAAGGCCAGTAGAGCAAGATACACTGCTCTGATCTCCAGAACATTGATCTGAAGGGTGGACTCCTGCGGAGTCCACGTCCCCTGAGCCCTGTGGTGGAGAAATACTGCTCCCCACCCTGACAGACTCGCATCTGTCGTGACTACTGCCCAGGATGGGGGCAGGAAGGATCTTCCCTGAGACAATGATGTGGGAAGGAGCCACCATTGTAGAGAGTCTTTGGCCGTCTGGGAAAGCGAGACTTTCCTGTCCAGGGACGTTGACTTCCCGTCCCATTGGCGGAGAATGTCCCATTGAAGTGGACGCAGATGAAACTGCGCAAAGGGAACTGCTTCCATGGCTGCCACCATCTTCCCTAGGAAATGCATGAGGCGCCGCAAGGGATGCAACTGGTCCTGCAGAAGAGATTGCACCCCTGTCTGTAGTGACCGCTGCTTGTCCAGCGGAAGCTTCACTATCGCTGCTAGAGTATGAAACTCCATGCCAAGATACGTTAGTGACTGAGTCGGTGATAGGATCGACTTTGGAAAGTTGATGATCCATCCGAAAGACTGTAGAGTCTCCAGCGTAGCATTCAGGCTGTGCTGACATGCCTCCTGAGAGGGAGCTTTGACCAATAAGTCGTCTAGGTAAGGGATCACCGAGTGTCCCTGAGAGTGCAAAACTGCTACCACCGCCGCCATGACCTTGGTGAAGACCCGTGGGGCTGTCGCCAGACCAAATGGCAGAGCTACGAACTGAAAATGGTCGTCTCCTATCACAAAACGTAGAAAACGTTGATGTTCTGTAGCAATTGGCACGTGGAGATAAGCATCTTTGATGTCTATTGAGGCAAGGAAGTCTCCTCTGGACATTGAGGCAATGACAGAGCGGAGGGTTTCCATCCGGAACCTCCTGGCGTGCACATGTTTGTTGAGCCGTTTTAGGTCCAGAACAGGACGGAACGAGCCGTCCTTTTTTGGAACCACAAAGAGATTGGAGTAAAATCCTTGCCCTTGTTCCTGAGGAGGGACTGGGATAATCACTCCTTCCGCTCTTAGGGAGCCCACCGCCTGCAGCAGAGCATCTGCTCGGTCTGGACGTGGGGAGGTTCTGTAGAACCGAGCTGGAGGACGAGAATTGAACTCGATTCTGTACCCGCGAGACAAAATGTCCGTCACCCACCGGTCTTTGACCTGTGACATCCAAATGCCGGAAAAGCGGGAGAGCCTGCCCCCGACCGGCGATGCGGAGGGGGGGGGCTGGAAGTCATGAGGTAGCCGCTTTGGAAGCGGTACCTCCATTTGCTTTCTTGGGGCGTGTGTGAGTCCGCCACGAATCTGAGTTTCTTTGCGTCCTCTGAGTCCCTTTGGACGAGGTAAACGGTGTCTTTCCCGAACCTCGAAAGGACTGAAACCTCTGCTGCCACTTTTTCTGCTGAGGTTTGGATGTTCTGGGTTGTGGTAAAGAGGAGTCTTTACCCTTGGACTGCTTAATGATGTCAGCCAATGGCTCGCCAAACAGTCTATCTCTAGACAAAGGCAAACTGGTTAAACATTTTTTGGAACCAGCATCTGCTTTCCAGTCCTTTAACCACAAGGCTCTGCGCAAAACTACCGAATTGGCGGACGCCATTGAGGTGCGACTGGTAGATTCTAGGACCGCATTGATAGCGTAAGACGCAAACGCCGACATCTGCGAGGTAAGGTGCGCCACTTGCGGCACTGCTGGATGCATGATAGCATCCACTTTTGCTAAGCCAGCTGAAATAGCCTGGAGTGCCCATACGGCTGCGAATGCCGGAGCAAACGACGCGCCGATAGCTTCATAGACAGATTTTAACCAAAGGTCCATCTGTCTGTCATTGGCATCTTTAAGTGAAGCGCCATCCTCCACTGCAACTATGGATCTAGCTGCAAGTTTGGAAATCGGGGGGTCTACCTTTGGACACTGTGTCCAGCGCTTGACCACCTCAGGGGGGAAAGGGAAACGCGTATCTTTAGATCGTTTAGAGAAACGCCTTTCTGGGTGAGCGTCGTGCTTCTGGATTGATTCTCTGAAGTCAGAGTGATCTAACAAAGCACTCAATTTACGCTTGGGATAAAGGAAACGAAACTTTTCCTGCTCCGCAGCCGCCTCTTCTGCTGAAGGGGCTGGGGGAGAAATATCCAACAGCCTATTGATGGCTGAGATAAGGTCGTTTACCATGGCGTCCCCATCCGGGGTATCCAGGTTGAGAGGGGTTCCAGGAGTGGATTCCTGATCACTCTCATCCGACACATCACAGGGAGACTGATTGCGCTGAGACCCTGAGCAGTGTGAAGACGTCGAGGGTCTTTCCCAGCGAGCTCGCTTAGGGTGGCTGGGGCCATCATCTGAGTCATAATCCTCGGCCTGTGAAGCCGGGGACCCCCCTGTGGGCTGGATACATTCCAAGTAAGGGGGACCTGAGGACAGAGGCCTCTCCGTGCCCAGAGACTGAGCCCCATGCATAGATTGCAAGGTTTCAAGGATTTTTGCCATAGATACAGACATATTATCTGCAAAAACTGCAAAGTCCGTCCCTGTCACCGGGGCAGAACTTACAAGCGTCTCAGCCTGGGTCACTACCTCTCCTGACTCCGGCTGGCGAAGCAGCACCGGGTCGGAGCATTGCACACAATGGGGGTCATCGGAGCCTGCTGGTAGATTAGCCCCACATGCAGCACACGCAGTATACACAGCCCTTTTTGCCTTGGCCGCCTTGCGTTTTGAGGATGACATGTTGCTGCTTCCACAGAGTGATCTGGGATATGCAGCCAGAAGCGCACCTCACAGTGCAAGAAATACAATATCTATATATATGTACCCAGTACACTGACACACAGTGAGGCACTAGAGGGACCAGCACAGAAAAATCGCTTACCGCCCGCTTAAAAAGCGGGTGTGTGGTCGCCAGATAGCCCCTAGTCCAGGTCTCCCAGAGCCTTGCGTCCTTCCTCCAGCCAGGCATGCATGTAATGGCTGCCGGCGTCTCTAGAGAGGAAGGGGGGCGGGCCCTGGGCGTTCCTGGCCAAGAGCGGGAAGCCTGCTTCCCTCTGTGCATAGTGTGAGGGCTGGAGCATGTAAAACAGGCTCCAGCCCTCGTCGCTGCTAACGAACAGCGTCTCTCCCCTACCCTGAATGACAGGGTGGGGGCGGGAACGAAACGGAGCTGCCGGCGTCCTAGGCCCAAAAAGCCGGGGACTAAATTTATAACCGCCGCCGCCGTAAAAGCGCGGACGGCGGATCCCCGGCGCACCAAAAGTCACAGCAGCGCCGCCCGGTCCAGAGGGGGTCGGCGCTGCGTTCCCAAACACAAACAATCCCCCAGTAATCTGTAGGGACACCAACTCCACGTTGCGGTCCCCGGCGCACTACAACACCCAGCCAGCCCGGAGTGTGTCTGTGCCTGCCGGGGACACAGAGTACCTGTATGATGCAGGGCCTGTCCCTGATCGTACTCCTGCTCCGTCTCCATCAGGTTCTAATGGGTCTGTGGATGGAGCCCGGCATCAGAGCTGAGAGGCCGGCAGGATCCCACTTCCACAGAGCCCTACAAGGGGATGTGGAAGGAAAACAGCATGTCAGGCTCCAGCCCTGTACCAGCAATAGGTACCTCAACCTTACAACACCATCCAGGGGTGAGAAGGGAGCATGCTGGGGACACTATATGTGTCCTCTTTTCTTCCATCCGAAACAGTCAGCAGCTACTGCTGACTAAAATCTGTGGAGCTATGCATGGAATGTCTGACCTCCTTCGCACACAAAGCTAAAAACTGGAGAACCCGTGATACCACGGGGGGGGTATAGCCAGAGGGGGAGGGGCCTTGCACTTTTAATGTAGTGCTTTGTGTGGCCTCCAGAGGGCAGTAGCTATACCCCAATCGTCTGGGTCTCCCAATAGAGCGCTGAAGAAATCAAAATTTGACAATCTGGCCATCCAGCGTTGCTCCAGTGCACCGAGTTTTGCAGTGTCCAGATGTGTCAATGGATTATTATCCGTATAGGCGATGAATTTGAAAGCAGCCAGATAATGTTTAAACCTTTCTGTTATGGCTCAGACCAAGGCCAAAAACTCCAACTTAAAAGAACTATAATTTTCAGGGTTTCTTTCGGTGGGTCGAATTTTCCTGCTGGCATAAGAAATTACCCTTTCTTTTCCATCTTGTACCTGAGATAATACTGCTCCTAGGCCTACATTACTTGCGTCAGTATACAGGACAAATGGTAGGTTATAATCAGGATATGCCAATATTTCCTCACCAGTCAGAGCTGTCTTGATCTGTTGGAAGGAATCTTCTTGCTTTTTACTCCATACCAATGATGGTTCTGACCTTCATCGTTTAGTTTGGCCTACATGTAGGTCTTGTAAAGGTGCTGCCATTTTTGTATAGCCCCTTATAAATCTCCGGTAATATCCTACCAAACCCAGGAACTTGCGTACTTCTCTGATGGTGGTTGGTCTCTGCCAATCTCGGATAGCTGTTATCTTCTCCGGATCTGGTGCTATTCCATCTGCGCTAACTACATGTCCAAGATATTGGACTTTTGGTTTCAGCAGGTGACATTTTGATGGTTTAAGCTTCATTCCATATTTTGCTAGAGATGCAAATACCTCAGCCAAGTGTTCCAGGTGATCTTCATAGGTCTTGGAGTATACGATTACATCGTCTAGGTACAAGAGTACGGTCTCAAAGTTCTTGTGTCCCAGGCAACATTCCATGAGCCTTTGAAATGTTCCTGGTGCATTACATAATCCGAACAGCATCCTATTAAATTCACATAGGCCCATTGGTGTTGTAAATGCCGTCTTCTCTCGGTCTTCCTCTGTCACGGAGACCTGCCAATATCCACTAGTGAGATCTAATGTAGAAAAATAATTAGCAGTCCTCAATGCAGCAAGAGACTCCTCTATACGGGGTAACGGGTAAGCATCTTTGTGAGTGATCTTATTTATTTCCCTGTAATCCACACACATCCTCATAGTGCCATCTTTTTTTCTAACTAGGACTAAGGGTGCTGCCCAGGGGCTACAACTATCTCTTATAACCCCTGCCTCTCTCATGTCCCGCAGCATCTCTTTTGCACACTGGTAGTGTTTTGGTGGCACGAGTCTATGTCTCAGTCTAATTGGGGGATGATTCCCTGTGGATATGTGATGACGTACCCCTTCGACCTTCCCAAAATCTAACGGATGATTACTAAACACCTGTTCGAATTCTCGTGCTACCCAATAGATTCCATGTTTTTGATAGGAAGGGGTGGTATCAGTCCCTACATGCAACTGCTGACACCATTCCTCCAGCTGTCCCTTGGAGTTGTTGTCCTCCGCTTGATTTGACGGGGGCAAAGGCTTTATCGCCTGTATATGGCTGTCACAAACATTGTACAGCTTTGCTACTGTAGTGTACCTGGGTAATTTTACTTCCTCTTCCCCACAGTTTATGATACACTTCCTTTGCGTACATCCACCACCCCTCTGGCTGTCAGCAGTGTAGGTCTGTGCTCTGAGTATACTGGTTCTACAACTGCCTGGTATTCCTTTCCTCTAAGGCCAATAGCTGCTCGACACCAGATCATCATTTCACTTTTAGGTGGTAACATAATAGGAAATTGGTCTGTAACCCGTACACTGCCAATTTCCCCTCCAGACAGATTTACCTGTTGTCTGTGTGTCAGGACTCGAATCTCACGATGTAGCACTCTCCTCTGTCCATGATCAGCAGTCACAGCAATCTGTCGGAGCAAAAACAATACTTCCCCAAGGCAGTTTTTAATTACATTTGTTCCAAGTACCATGGAGGGCATTTGTTGTTAGGGTCATCTTCTACCACACATAATCCTTGGTTTTTTAACTCTACTCTCCCCAGTTTTAATTTGACTTCCCTAAACCCAACCTGGTTTAGCGGTAGTCCATTGGCTGCTAGTATAACCAAACTAGAATCTGGGGGTCTAAGATCGCCATCAGACCAATAGTGTTTGTACAATATATGTGGGATGGTGGTTACTTGTGACCCAGTGTCCAAAAGAACTGACATGGGGATTCTCTCTAGTGTAATATTAAGGTACGGCCGGCCTCCCACGTACCGACTACGCCAGTCCTTCAGGGCCGACTGTCTTATTCCTGAGGCTCGGCCCTGGGCCCCAGGAATCGCTGGTTTAAAAGACATCCTCTTGCGAAATGGCCTTGCTTGTTACAACGAAGGCAGACGAGTTGTCCTGAAGAATCCGTGTGGTCCATTGCTCTGCGTTAGAATGGTGCGTTGGTCCCCTGAACGGGCGACTTGTTGGTCCCCTCCACGGGCGACTTGTTGGTCCCCTCCACGGGCGACATGTGCCTTTTCTTCATCCATGGAACATCCTCAGGAGAATCAGCTAACTGTATTTTACTGGGTAGTTGTGACCCTGGCTGGTTCTGCAAGAGTGTTAACACAAAGTCCAGCTTTTTAGTCAGCTGCTGTACTTGGTTGCTCAAATCATCCTCTCTGCTTGATGTCTCAGCCACCTTTACAACCTTTACCAAATCTTGGGAAGCATTTGTTATGCCGGCAGGAGAAGTATCAACCTGCCAGGATGGGTCCACTGACTTGGCCGGCAACTTGTACTGTAATACTGTTATTGCTCTATATTTTATAGCATCAAAGTCAACATCAGGGTGATCTAAGACCAACATATGCACCTGCTGACGACTGACTTCTGACCTCAAGCCAGCTATGATCTGTTCGGCAAGCATTTTCTCCTCGTCGTCCACACTTGCTGGATCCACTTGCTTTAAGGATCGGAGTGCTACCTGTAAACGTAAGGCATAATCTCTGATGGTTTCCTTTGGCCCTTGTTCACATTGGTAGAATATCATCCTCAACTCAGCCCGGGTGCGTTTCTCAAAAGCAGCTTTTAACTTGGCAAATACATTTTCTACGGAGTCTCTATCAGTATCTTTCCATGACTCCACCTCCAGCTCTGCTGCACCGATTAATTGTCCCAGCACCATAGCGGCTCGCTGTTTCCCGGTGATAGCATACATATCCAGCACCGCACATATTTTCCTCTTAAAAGCTGCCAGAGTGCCTGGTTTCCCTTCATAGATTGGCAACCATTTTGCTCCGGGCACATACGGCAAGGTTATTGGCAATATTGAGGCTACTGGCGTGGCTCCTCCTTCTGCAGGGATCCAGGAATCGTTGTCCTCACTCATGGCGGTACCCCCTTAGTTAATTGCGGCTAGTTGCAAAGCCTTTAGATACAGTCAAAGTTCAGCACTCACTAGGCTTTTGCATAGACAGACCCGCCTTTTGTCAGTTCTCGGGTCTTTTCGGAACCAGCCACTGCACTTCGGGTAGTCTGAGCAGAGCGCTGAGCGGGACTTATCCTCGCTCTCCTTTTCACCTGTTGTGTGGCGCAGCTTCAATTTCTGTGGTAGCTCGCGCCTATTTCAAACCAATGAGCAACGCCGTTTAATTACAATGACTATGGCGGTTCTATGCGCACTTTACATAGTCAATAAAGTCTTTTTAGGCACACATTGTTGGTTTTTAAGTACAATCCGGTTCGTGACGCCAATTGAGTCGACCATCAGGGTTTTCGGTAGGGATACTCTGGCGCCGGGACTACGGATACTTTACTCTCGATGGCGTTATCACAGGTGGTCGGTCCCGGCTTCGTGCCCTGGGCGCTCACTCTGCGGCTGTGGAATGGGGTTCAGGGATGATTTTGGGGATATACGTGATGCCACCTGTGGTGTCTGGTAAGCGGGATATACCAGCGCTGCCCGCGGCCGACCTCTGAGGCGATGGTGACGGCACCTTAAGATCTCTCAGCTCCCCACAGGTGGAGATTTCTGACCTCAGGGTGGCGGGTCGCTGACCAGATAGGAAGCGACCGAGCGGTGATGGCTGCCTTCTTCTCTGAAGGGTCCTGTAGAACGGCGGAGAGATGACACACCGAGTCCACATCAGCTTAAACAAGTCCTTTTTACTAGCATCTGGTTTATTTTGCACAGTTCACAGCAGCAACAGTTCGGTTACCAGAAGGTCAATGGTCACAAGTTTCGGAGGAGATTTGATGACAGATTCTCTCTCTGAGGTAACCTTTCTTTGTTTCTTTCTCAGTCTCTGCTCTGAGGGCTCTGTGACTCCCTCTTTAACCCACTCGTTAGTCTCATCACTGGTTTTCCCAGGGGTCTGATGCTGCACGATTTCTTTATCTATCCCGCAACAGCGTCGTGAACTCGGCTTGGGGTTAGTAGTCAGACTCTTGATGGGTACCGGGACTCCTCTTATTTAGGATCCCAGGTTAACGGTCAATGGTTTTGGGGATAAACCTGACAAACCTCCTCGGTCCCGTTATACCGGTGTCGACCTGAACTCTTCAGCCGGCTCTCGCCAGACCTAAAGCGTCCCCTTTCCGTCTGGGTTACCCCTTTTCCAGTGTCTTTCTTTTCTTTTGGGGTACCCTCGCTCAGGACGTCGGGCCTATGTTATTTCTAGCCCTTCTTTCAGTCATCAATTTACTCTCATCTCTTCTTGTCACTCCTTACTGACTGTTCACTAACTGTCACCCAGTCGTCCTGGCAACCACGTCACGTCTCACGCTCAGCTAGGCTCCACCCCCCTATGGACCTACTATATAAACAGTCCCAGGAATATGAAGGTAGGGGCTGCTGAGTCAATGTTACTCAATCTAATATAAGACTTTGCATTTCTTCTCTCTTTCACGTGTGACCAAAGAGCACTGCACCTTGCTGTTAAGGTGCCGTATTCCCCTGTAGTGCCTAACCACAGGGGCGCCACAAAAGCATCGGAGCGAATACCATATTAGCCGTCTGATAGCAAATACCTCGAATACTCCATTATCCGTCGGATACCGAATAGTAGCGATTACATTTGCTCATCCCTAGTTAACAACAGTGTGATTACATGTATTGTGCGACCCCCCCACCCCAAAAAAAAAAAAAAAAATTAAAATGCCTTCCCACACACCCTTCCCCGGAAGTGATCTGTATATGGCTAGCTGAATGTGGGAGGATAATCAAACTGCCAATCAGTGTTTACGAACCTCCTCAGGCAAGGTTCGGACAAGTGGAGGATCGGTTCGTTTGTTGCCAGTGAAGCAAACCTCTAAAGGTTTGCTCATCTTTATTTGCTATCCTTGTGTATAATTATTCCCAGATATTTAAAGTGGGAGACTAAAATCAATGGAGATAGCACCACCAGAAAAAGTCGCATAGCAATGGGAGAGAGACATCAAAGTGTATTTATCCCAATTTATGCCCAACCCAGAGTATTTGCTAAGGTCATCTAAGGTGGAGACAACCAGAGGCAAAGAATGTTCTACAATATTCATAGAAATAATCAAATTGTCTGCATATGGCCCGATCGTATCCATTCAATCTGCAATTTGAATATCTCATATCAATTGGATGAAACATATCTTAATTGCAAGAGCTTCAATTGGCAGAGCAAAAAGAGCCAGAAATAAAAGGCACCCCTGCAGAGTCCCCCTTTCTAGCAAAAAGGGTTGAGATTAACCCCAATTCGGGCCTTAAGAGCCCCGTATAGCATTTGAATCCAGTTACAGAACCTGGGACCAAATCCAAAGATTTGAAGGCACGCCATTAGGAAATTGCACTCCAGTGAACTAAATGCCTTGGTCACGTCCAGCGAGGCCAACGTCCATTTATTATCCTTCACAATGGAGCTAAATTGGACAATAGGCTGAACTCTACTGATATTAATACCTGTACTTTTCTCTGGCATAAAGCCCATCTGACTCGGGTTAATAATGTCTAGAATAACAGCATTCAGTCTAGTCACTACAATGTTTGTGAAGATTTTGTAATCTACGTTCACCAATGATATAGGGAGATATGACCCACACTCCAGAGGGTCTTTACCCAGGGGAACTCTGTAACGCCTGCCTGGATCAACAGACTCAGATGGGATGTAATGGACAGGCTAGAGGGAAGCCACTCACCAAGCAGGACCCCCCAGAACCCTGAAACCCTTTAACCCCTATACAGGGATTTGGAATTACACAGGGCCCTGGAGATCACTACCTGTGGAAGGCTGCAGTCCGATGAGAGTAGTCGTCAGGCAGGGTCAAACCAGGAGCAACAGAAAAGGGACAGAATCGGCAGGCAAGGACGTAATCAGAAAACGTAGCAGAGGTCAAATCCGGATCGGGCAGCGAGGTACAAAAACAGCAGGCAGAAGGGTAGTCAGAAAACACACAGACGTCAGCACACAGGAATCACAAAACAGAATAGGGTGGATCAGGAGCCAGGAAATCAAAACTATCTCTGGCAGAGGTCAGCAGACAGGAGGGGAACTAAGAAGGGTGTGGTGTCTTCCCATTGGCTGTAGCTGAACGCTGGCAACTTCAGCTGGAAGATACGCGCCCCCCACAGTCAGCCAGTGGCACTGCAGATCCCAAGATAACCCAGCCCAGTAGATGATCGGAGCCTGCGCCCACCGGTGCCGCTGGCATCGACTCCTCTCCCATCACCAGCACCATCCACGGCAGGAACACGGCGTCGCCTGGCAATCGGAGCAGAAGTCGCTGGAGCGGACTCCAGTGGTGACGTAACAAACTCCCTTCCAGACTCCCTTTATGACGCTAATATCATAGTTCTTAAAAAAAAGGGCAATCTGCAAAAAAACCTCTAATAAGGGTGGCAAGATATACACGTTGTTAAATTGTTGGTACCCCTTGTTTAATGAAAGAAAAATCCACAATGGTCACAGAAATAACTTGAATCTGACAAAAGTGATAAATTAAAAATCTATGAAAATTAACAAATGGAAGTCAGACATTGCTTTTAAACAATGCTTCCACAGAATTTTTTAAAAAGTAAAACTCATGAAATAGGCCTGGACAGAAATGATGGTACCCTTAACTTAATATTTTGTTGCACAATTTTTTGAGGCAATCACTGTAATCAAACGATTCCTGTAACTATTAATGAGACTACTGCATCTCTCGACAGGTATTTTGGCCACTTCTCAAGAGCAAACTGCTCTAGTTGTCTCGTGTTTGAAAGTTGCCTTTTCCAGGCGCCATGATTCAGCTTTCATGCTCAATAGGATTTAGGTCAGGGCTCATAGAAGGCCACTTCAGAATAGTCCAATGTTTTCCTCTAAAGCCTGCTTTACATGTTACGATTCTGCATACGATATCGTATGCGATCGTAACCGCCCCCATCGTATGTGCGGCACGTTCAATTTTGTTGAATGTGCCGCACAAACGATTAACCCCCGTCACACGTACTTACCCGTCCATACGACCTTGATGTGGGCGGCGAACGTCTACTTCCTGGAGTGGGAGGAACGTTTGGCGTCACATAGACGTCATGTGGCAGCCGGCCAATAGAAGCGGAGGGGCAGAGATGAGCAGGACGTAAACATTCCGCCCACCTCCTTCCTTCCGCATTGCTGGCCGGGAGCCGCAGGACACAGGTAAGATCTGTTCATCGTTCCCGGGGTGTCACACACTGCGATGTGTGCTGCCCCGGGTACGATGAACAACCTGACGTTCAATTCATGAGGAATGAACGACGTGCGTGCGATGAACATTTTACCGTTCATTCGCAATCGAATGTAGCGGTTACACACTACAATGTACCTTACGATGCCGGATGTGCGTCACTTACGACGTGACCCCGCCAACACATCGTAAGATATATTGTAGTGTTTAAAGCGGGCTTTAGCCATTCTTGTGTGTTTTTAGAAGTGTATTTTGGATCATTATCCTATTGCAAGACCCATGACCTGCGACTGAGACCAAGCTTTCTGACACTGGGCAGCACATTTCTCTCTAGAATCCCTTGATAGTCTTGAGATTTCATTATACTCTGCACAGATTCAAGACACCCTCTATCGGATGCAGCAAAGCAGCCCCAGAACATAACAGAGCCTCCTCCATGTTTCACAGTAGATCTGGAGCTAAAGAAATGTGGAGCTAATACTGCGCTGCCGAAGATATGACATAAATTCAAAGACGATCAAATGAAGGCGGTTTTATTCTATGCATTTCGAAGTGTCTCCCGACTTCTTCATCATGAAATCCACCAATATTGGATTTAGGTCATATCTTCGGCAGCGCTGTATTAGCTCCGTGGACTCTGCAGTAGCTGATTACATACTTTGAATCAAGTTGTGTGACACACAACCCCATGAGGTGAGCACATTTCTTTTTTACTTGTGCATGTAAGTTGGATAAGACCCATTGCTCTTTTCCCCCTTCAGCTTTCCGTTTATGGTTTAACAGTAGGGACAGTGTTCTTTTCTTGCTTTATTTTTCCATCTGTGAACATAGAGCTGATGTGCCTTGCCAAAATGTTAAATTTTTGTCTCATCTGTCCATAGAACATTCTCTCAGAAGCTTTATGGCTTATCAACATGTAATTTGGAAAATTCCAGTCTAGCCTTTTTATAATTGTTTTTTCAACAATGGTGTCCTCCTTGGTCGTCTCCGATGTTCCTTGAGTTTGAAGTTCACCTTTAATCTCTTTAGAAATTTTTCTGGGCTTTTTTGTTATTCGTATTATCAGTCTCTTTGATTTGTCATCAATTTTCCTCCTGTGGCCACGTACAGGGAGGTTGGCTACAGTCTCATGGATATTAAATTTCTGAATAATATGTGCAACATGTCAAAGGAACATCAAGCTGCTTGGAGATGGTATTATAACCTTTATCTTTAACATGCTTGTCTATAATTTTCTTTCTAATCTGATGAGACAACTCTTTCCTTCGTTTCCTCAGGTCCATGTTGAGTGTGCTACACACCATGTCACCAAACAGCACAGTGAGTATCTGTAGCCCTATATACAGGCCCACTGACTGATAAAAAGATTGTAGAGACGTGATGCTAATTAGTGGAAACACCTTGATTTAACATGTCCCTTTTATTACAATATTTTCAGGGGTACCATCATTTCTGTCCAGTTACATGAGATTTATTTTTTTTAAAAAAATTATGTGGAAGCATGGTTGAAAAGCAATGTCTGACTTTCATTTGTTCATCTTCATAGATTTTTTATTTATTAATACTTTTGTCACATTCAAGTTATTTCTGTGGCCATTGTGGGTTTTTCTTTCATTAAACGAGGGGTAGCAACAATTTTGAGCAAGTGTGTAATCTTTTGGTATCTACCATACAGTACTACAGGGAAACCATCAGGCCCCGAAGGCTTACCCATGGCCAAATTGGCTATTGCAAGGCTCATTTCTTCCAGAGTAATTTAGGCCTTTAGAAAGGATTGTTGAGCAGCATACGCCAAATGTGCCAAGCTTTCTGTGATGATCGCCCCACTCCTGGATTTATACAAAAGCCCTGAAGAATATCAGTCAGGGAGGTGACTATACGACCATCAGGTCTACGAATTTTAAGTACAGTGTTGAAGGAGTTGTAGTAATCATATAATTGATCTTCAAGCGCTGGCCATATGAACCCACATCACCTATTACTGCAGACGCGAGATTATGGGCGGGTACTTGGCTGACGCTGCTGATGACAATCACAGCGCCGCCCATAACCTCGCGCCTGCGCAATCACCTCACTAGTGGTCACGCTTTACAAAGTGCTATCCCGAAATAATGTCACTGAGCATGCGCGAGACCTCGGGAGCACTGGGCGGCATCCTCATATATAGAAATGAGCAATGGGGGACGGCGTAAAGCAACAGGAGGCGAATAACAGACGCAAGACAGCCCGCCCCCGTGACCATAAAAAAACATTTGCATACAAAAAGGTAAGACTTTATAAAATATTTATTTAGGTCTCAAAGGGGGCACAATAGCAACAGAAACCTTTCTAGAATGCAGCCCAGGAGCTGGAGAAAAGGAATCTTTTAGGTTTATTGCGAAATTTCTGCTGACAGGTTCCCTTTAACAGTGGCAGACAGATCTCCGATCTACTCATGGCTTTTAGAAGTACATGTCGGCCGAGCCTGCATCAAAGCAAGAGACACAACCTGGGACGTACCAGTTTGTATGTCAAAGGTTGTGAATGGGTTAAATCAGTAAACTAATATTAACATGGAACATTAATATGTCCTTTGCTTTGATCTATACAGGAATATTCAGCATATTGTCAATTTACAATCACTGTAGGCATAGTTTCACGGCTTACAATTATTCCAGCAGTATATCTATGTGCTTTAACCCTTTTATGACGTCCGAATGGATTAAAATGGCGGCAGAAAAGGGTATTTCTTCCATATTGCCGTTTTAAAACGGCGGTGAGAAAAAAAAAAAAAAAAGTATATTGCCCCCCAGCGTCGGAAAGTTTCCGGGGTTTCAGCTGTGGAGACACGGGGCTCAGTGGGTGCTCTTGTCCGCTAAAACCGTCCGCCTTTAGAAAGACAGCGTGGCTCAGGGCTCATCCCAACTGAACGCACGACCTCCTTAACCGTGGGCGGAACACTACTCAGACAACACAGGGTGAGGGAACCACAATCATTAGACTTTATTGGATCCCCAAAATATTAACGGCACATAACACAACCAGCAAAACACACAAATGTAACAGGCAACAGAGTCTCACCCTTCCGCTGGCTCACCAGGGATTTAGAATGTCCATGCCTCAGAGGTTCCAGGGCTATTTACTCCAATCCAGCAGCACCCCGCTTTTGGCGGGCACCCACTGAGAAAGGAATAACGCCAGATTTAGGAAGCTGGCAGAGGTCTGCAAAGTCTGTACCAGTCGACTGGATTGTCCCAACCTGGGTTTCCTCCTTAAGTAGTCTCTGTGTTTGATGATATAATCCTGGTAGACGGAGTCGAAATCCCTAGACTGTGGATATGGTCTCCAATCGGAACCGGAGTCCCTAGATTGAAGCCACAAGGTATCCTGATCCTCTAGCCAGCTCCTAAGAGCTTAGACTGGATCATGCACATCCATCAACAATCACCTGGTGACTTAAAGAAATCCATTTTATAGCCACAGCCTTCCACTTGGATACACTGCGTCCTCATCGGATTGGTTCGACAAGATTGCTTCTCCCATTGGATGAATTTCAAGCTGCATGGATAATGTTCATTTAAATGATGTGGGTAGGAAGACTGAGGAGTCTACATGGAGTCTGCAAGTCACCGACTAGACAATGGCTACTAAGGTAATCACATTAGCAATACACAACTACATTACAATGATTACTGGAAGGGTCTGGAGAAACAATAGCTAAGCAAACATGAGGTAATACACAAAAGAACAATACGTCTGACTGAATGTTAAGAAACTTTAACCCATGAGAGTCCATGTCGTCACATTCCTCCCCCTTCTTATTATTAGCCAGACATGATAGGCTTCCGATCATCCTTCTCCTCTTGACGGCATTGTCCTTTTTAATGGTGAGGTCAGCAACAGAGGCTTGCATCTATACACCTCCCCCTGATTACCTCCCCCAAGTTGAGTAGTTATATTGCGGACAAGCACTAAGGTGGGGTCCATGAGTTGGGCTTGCATACATTTCTTACTATCAATCTTCCCCCAGTCAATAGTCACAGTGTGGTTAGGCTTACTCACTGTTCTTGGCTCAAAAGTGGATGCTGGAGACTGGGAATGTGAATTATCCTTGGAAAAGATGTTAGAAAGATCCACATCAGGGTCCTGCTTGGCTTGGAAGTGGGTGATGGCTGCTTCAAACTGACTGGATAGTCCTTGTCCTAGGTCAGGGGTGGGGAACCTCCAGCCCGCGGGCCGTATGCGGCCCGCGATGACCTTTTCTGTGGCCCCCGGGGCACTGGAGCAAATTCCCAGTGGCTGCGGTGCTCGGGCAGCCGCTGATCTTGTCTAATGCTGGGAGACAGCACTGGGGGTGGGACTTCCTCCCTCCGGCTCCTACATGCTCCCTGTGAGATTACAGCTAGAATCAGAGTGATGGGGGAGGGGCCTGTACGGGACATAGAAGGCTGCATAGTGCTGTGCGTGCTGCCTCTCACCCTCCCGTTCTATGCTCGGCTGCTCAGGTCTAGGAGGTCTTTTCTTGGAGAGAAGACGAGAATGAAGCCAGCCCTTGAGCTGAGCTGCTGCATCCATCACTTGTGCTGCACCTGATCTTACAGAGCACCTAAGCAGCAGGTACTTATATCTGCGCTAAGTGTGTTTATATCAAATATATACCACCATATATGAAATGTATTTGTGACTTCAGTGTCCAGCGTCTGTTGTGTATACATGTGCGTGTGCTGTGTATACGGCTTGTGCATGTGCTATGTATACGGCGTGTGTGCTGTGTATGTGCTGTGTATACGGCGTGTGTGCTGTGTATGTGCTGTGTATACGGCGTGTGCGCTGTGTATACGGCGTGTGTGCTGTGTATGTGCTGTGTATACGGCGTGTGCGCTGTGTATACGGCGTGTGTGCTGTGTATGTGCTGTGTATACGGCGTGTGTGCTGTGTATACGGCGTGTGTGCTGTGTGTGAGGCATGTGGGCTGTGTGTGCGCGCTGTTTATACGGCGTGTGTCTGCTGTGTATATGGCGTGTGTGTGCTGTGTATACGGCATGTGTGTGCTGTGTATGTGCTGTGTATACGGCGTGTGTGCTGAGTATGTGCTGTGTATATGGCGTGTGCGCTGTGTGTGCGGCATGTGTGCGGCGTGTGTCTGCTGTGTATACGGCGTGTGTGTGCTGTGTATACGGCGTGTGTGTGCTGTGTATACGGCGTGTGTGTGCTGTGTATACGGCGTGTGTGTGTGTGTGTGCGCGCTGTTTGTTGTGTTTGGCACTTAATAAAGTTTCATATTGTAAGGTTTATTGGTATATCTAATTCCTGGTGTGCACATGTTTACATGCAGAGCTTTTTTTCTTCTCCTTATGTACTGTGTATACGGCATGTTGAGTGCTGTGTATGGCTTGTGTGTGTGCTGTATACGGCGTGTGAGTGCTGTGTATGGCGTGTGAGTGCTGTATACGGCGTGTGAGTGCTGTGTATGGCTTGTGTATGTGCTGTATACGGCGTGTGAGTGCTGTGTATGGCTTGTGTATGTGCTGTATACGGCGTGTGAGTGCTGTGTATGGCTTGTGTATGTGCTGTATACGGCGTGTGAGTGCTGTGTATGGCTTGTGTGTGTGCTGTATACGGCGTGTGAGTGCTGTGTATGGCTTGTGTGTGTGCTGTATACGGCGTGTGAGTGCTGTGTATGGCTTGTGTGTGTGCTGTATACGGCGTGTGAGTGCTGTGTATGGCTTGTGTATGTGCTGTATACGGCGTGTGAGTGCTGTGTATGGCTTGTGTGTGTGCTGTATACGGCGTGTGAGTGCTGTGTATGGCTTGTGTGTGTGCTGTATACGGCGTGTGAGTGCTGTGTATGGCTTGTGTGTGTGCTGTATACGGTGTGTGAGTGCTGTGTATGGCTTGTGTGTGTGCTGTATACAGCATGTGAGTGCTGTGTGCAGTATACAGTATCTCCTGTGCATGTGTACTATATATGGCCAGTGTGTATCGTGGGTGGTGTAAAATAGGACAACTGTGTCAAGGCTGTGTGCAGTATACGGCCAGTGTGTCAGAGCGGTGTGTGTATGTACAGTGTCTCCTGTGTGATATATATGATTTACCAATCTGCGCTTCAAACAAAGACAAACCTGGAAAAGCAGTTGTGAGAAGCAAACATCACAGCGCACCAAAGAGAATCAGCTCTGGCCGCCACAGTAGGGGTATAGGGGAGAGTTAATTGTTTGACTAATTATAGCCGGGTCATTTTCAAGTTGATAATTTTGTGCGGCCCCCGAAGGTTGGTAGAATTTTCCAAATGGCCCCCGGCAGTAAAAAGGTTCCCCACCCCTGTCCTAGGTCATACTCCTAAATAACTGGTGTGAGCAGGTAATCCACACGCCCCACTTCCATTCCCCTCTGGGTGGTATCCAAAACAACAGGCTTGGTGGGGCCATCCATGAACCCGACTTCAATTTTCTCCTGGTTAGTCCCCGAAATAACAGAAGTGGGGAGACTATGCATGAGCCCTACATCAACTTCATCCTGGTTAGTCCCCGAAAGAACAGGTGTGGGGAAGGTGTCCATAAACTCCATATGGACCTCTTCCTGGTCAGACCCCAAAATAACAGGTGTGGGGATGCTGTCCATTAGCTCCACATCAGCCTTGCTCTGGTTAGTCTCCACAATGACAGGTGTGGGGAGGCTGTTCACAAGTCTCACATGAACCTCTCCCTGGTCATTTCCCAAAATATCTGGTGTGGGGACGGTGTCCATAAACTCCACATCAGCCTTGCTCTGGTCAGTCTCCACAATGACCGGTATGGGGAGGCTGTTCACAAGCCCCACATCGATCACTTCCTGGTTGGTCCCCAAAATACCAGGTGTGGGGAGGCTGTCCACAAGCTCCACCTCGTCCTCTCCCTGGTCGGTCCTTAGGTCCAACTGCACACATGCCAGAGGGATGTCTGAGCGCTGGCCCTCAGCCAGGGAGATGGATAATTGGGAATCTGGTAAAGGGTCTTCTGGGGAAACAATAACTGGGCTTACCAGGGTAATGGAGGAACCAGTGTCTCGTAGTCCCTGGCTCTTGACCGGCTGAGCTGGCAGATGGGCTCCAAGCATGCGGCCTCGGTTTTGGAGACAATCTTTATCTATATGTCCATGGCGCCCACATGTATAACAGTGCCATAGATTGGGCGAGTCACAGGCCCTGTTTGTAGTCCTTTGTTTTGGCGCAGCTTCTGCTGGGTAGCGGGACCATCTTTCTCGAGCAGCTGGTGTTAGCAGTACGGCAGCTGGAATCCCATAAACATATTCCAGAACATAAGCCCTCTCTTCTCTTGAGGATTTAGGCCCCAATGCAGCCAACGCTGTGGCTTGGGCCATTTTGGACCAAGTTGATTCCCGATTATCACTAGATCCATGCTGTGGCACATAGTTTAAATCCTCTGGGTCAATATCGGCGGGATCCTCATCGTCCTCTGCATCATTCTGGGCATCCCAACGGACTAATTTCCAGATCAAGTCTGACCGAGTGTTAGCGTTCCTGTAGTCAATCTTTCGCCTCTGGCACAGATCCTGTAGCATCTATTTACTGCTGCGGTCGTATCTCCTCTCTTGTCCTTGTCCCATGGCTGAGCTGGTGGGGTTGGACATGGCAGCGTCCGAAACCTGAATGCCTCCCTTATGGCCCGCTAGGTATGCTTATGTGCCTCCCTGGTTGTTCAGCCCTGGACGGTGTCAACGAACACCAGTCCTCTGCAGCTCCCCTGGATAAACCAGGCTGAGTAGTATCCCACTACTGCCACCAATTGTGGAGACACGGGGCTCAGTGGGTGCTCTCGTCCGCTAAAACCGGCCGCCTTTAGAAAGACAGCGTGGCTCAGGGCTCATCCCAACTGAACGCACGACCTCCTTAACCGTGGCCAGAACAATACTCAGACAATACAGGGTGAGGGAACCACAATAATTAGACTTTATTGGATCCTTAAAATATTAATGGCACATAACACATAACCAGCAAAACACACAAATGTAACAGGCAACAGAGTCTCACCCTTCCGCTGGCTCACCATGGATTTAGAATGTCCATGCCTCAGAGGTTCCAGGACTATTTACTCCAATCCAGCAGCACCCCGCTTTTGGCAGGCACCCACCGAGACAGGAAAAACGCCATATTTAGGAAGCTGGCTGAGGTCTGCAAAGTCTGTACCAGGCGACTGGATTGTCCCAACCTGGGTTTCCTCCTTAAGTAGTCTCTGTGTTTGATGATATAAACCTGGTAGATGGAGTCGAAATCCCTAGACTGTGGATATGGTCTCCAATCGGAACCAGAGTCCCTAGATTGAAGCCACAAGGTATCCTGATCCTCTAGCCAGCTCCTAAGAGCTTAGACTGGATCATGCACATCCATCAACAACCACCTGGTGACTTAAAGAAATTCCTTTTATAGCCACAGCCTTCCACTTGGATACACTGCGTCCTCATCGGATTGGTTGGACAAGATTGCCTCTCCCATTGGATAAATTTCAAGCTGCATGGATAATGTTCATTTAAATGATGTGGGTAGGAAGACTGAGGATATCTACATGGAGTCTGCAAGTCACCGAGTAGACAATGGCTACTAAGGTAATCACATTAGCAATACACAACTACATTACAATGATTACTGGAAGGGTCTGGAGAAACAATAGCTAAGCAAACATGAGGTAATACACAAAAGAACAATACGTCTGGCTGAATGTTAAGAAACTTTAACCCATGAGAGTCCATGTCGTCACACTACCGTCACAGCTACCGGGTATAACTGAGACCCTGGAGATCACGATTCCGGCTGTTTATTCCGGTCTTTGGTCATGTGATCACCGTTATACACTGTATAAAGATGATCACGTTATAGTAAATGGCGCCTATAAAAAATTATTTATCTCCCACCTGGCATGATCAAACGTGTCAGATGAGAGATAAATCTCCTCCCCTGTCCCCTCCGGTCCCCTGGTGTGGTTAAAGTGCCCTCCAGTCCCCCTCCCCCATCCTGGTGATCTAAAATGGCAGGGCACATGATTGGCGCGCCTACTGCATGCATCCTTCTTTGATTTCTGTCGCACTTCTGGGGCGGCTGCGGCCTGCTAATTTTAGGCTGGGAAGGACCAAAATAACCATGGCCCTTTCTAACCTGAGAATACCAGACCCAAGCTGTCAGCTTCACCTTGGCTGGTAGTCTAATTTAGGGAGCACCCCACATTTTTGAATTATTTATCTATAAATACATTTTTTAAAAAAACAGCGTGGGGTGTCTGCTGTTCTTCAAGGTAAAGCTGCCGGCTGTGGTCTGCAGCCATCTGCTTTACTCTAGCTTGCCATCAAAAATGGCGTTTTTTTTTTTTGTTATTTATGTCTTTTTTAGCTACATATAAGTCTAAACACACTTTAGTGCCACATGAAAAGCACTAAAGGGTGCCAGCTTAGAAAATGTAGGGGGGTGAGACATTATATATGTGTTTTACCTATGTCTGTCTATCTATCTATCCATTTTAGCTTTTTAGGCTGCCTGTGCACGATCAGGGTTTGCAGCGTTTTGGACGCAGAGTGTTTTCACTGCGTCCAAAGCGCTGCGTTGTGCAGTACAAGCTCATTGGAAGGTTTTGTTTTTTTTTGGAAATCTCCCACTCACTGAGCTTGTCTTTTTCCAAAGCATAAACTGACCTGCGTCGTCGCTTCCTAAGCCACAGCATGTCAATTTATGCTGCGGAGTCGAGAGTCTTATCCGTGGGGAGAATAGAGCTGAAGTCCGCAGCGGACCGAACCTGGATCATGGGCACGGGCATCTACGTTCTCCTGTTGACAACACTTACATCTCCACAGGAAGGCTGGCACTGTCCTACACGCAGTGTTGCCGGGTCATGGGCACATAGCCTAAAAGTGAGAAATGTGGCACTATAGTAATATTTTTGTGAAGTACCTGTGGATTCAAAATGCTTACTATACCCCTAAGTAAAATCCTTGAGAGGTCTAGTTTCCAAAATGGGGTCACTTGTGGGGGGTTTCTGCTGTATAGGTACCTTAGGGGCTCTGCAGAAGCGACATGGTGCCCGCAATTTATTTCAACGTTTCTAAAATTCCCATGGTGCTCCTTCTGTTCCAAGCCCTCCCATTTGTCCAACCAGAGGTTTTTAGCCACATGTGGCGTACCACTTCACTCAAAAGAAATTGGATAAACTGTGGGGTCCACTTTTTGGTGTTACCTCTTGAAAAAGTGAGAAATTTGGTGTTAAACCCACTTTTTTTTTTTTTTTTACAAAAAAGAATTTTCAAAATGAAACCCTAAGTTTAACAAATTCTGTGAAGTACATGTGGGTTCAAAATGCACACCATACCCATGAAAAAAAGCTTTGAGGGATCTAGTTTCCAAAATAGGTTCAACTTTTGGGGAGCTCCACTGTACCTCAGAGGCTCTCAAAACACAACATGGCGTTCACTAATGACTCCAGCCATTCTGGTTGAAGAAAAAATTGTGGTCACAATGTATTTTTTTTATTTTTACGTCTCAACGGTTTAAGGTTCTCACCAAACATCTAGATAAATTCCTTGAGGGGTCTAGTTTCCAAAATCGGGTCACTTGTGGGAGGTTTCTGCTGTTTAGATACCTTTAGGGACCCTACAAATGCAATATGGTACCCGCAATCTTTTTCAGCCAAATTTGCTTTCCAAAATTCAAATATTGCTCCTTCCATTCCAAGCCCTCCCATTTGTAACAACTGCCATCTCCTATCTAAGTAATGGGAATGTCTTCACTGAATACAAATTTTACCTTAGAATTGAGAATTTTGGTAATGACTGATCAATGCTGGTAGTGAAAGAAGCCGATTTGTCAGCTAAAATACGAGTATATTACAAAGTTGATTATTATATTGTGTGCGATTAATTTGTGAAATAAAAATTAAAATGGCTCCTTCCTAGTACACAATGTATAACATTATATGGAATTTAAAGGACTTTTTTTGGACAGGGCATAAATAGCAATGTAAAATCCAATGTACGCAATCAAGAGGTCTCAGTACTTACCCAAATACGGCAGCCCGTTTGAACAGCTGCCCAGTGGACATTTGTAATGTTGGACCAACACTAATGCAATATTAGTGGCTTATCATACAAGTAAAATATATCTTTGTACCGTGTTAGCCAGTAGGGATAAAAAAATTTGTTTAAATGAACTGAGAGTCCTCAGTGGTTGATACCTTTTAATGGCTAACTGAAAAGATGGTAATAATTGCAAGCTTTCGTCTCGAAAGTCTCAGGTCTCTTCATCAGGCATGGTATAACACAAAATCTGAAGAGTCACATATTTATACGGCTTATCATAGCAATGAAGCATCCATTTCTAAAGCCTGCATAACCCATATAGGTAATTACATTTTTTTCATTACTCACTTGTCTTCTCCTAGGACAACACCAAATCCAGCATGTTCTACTCTGGTCACTTTTGCATCATACCAACCAATCATCTGAGCAGCTGAAAACACGGTCTGAAAGTGAATGCCCTGGAAAAAGAAGACATCAAAAGATAACAATTCACCACATGTAGAAATTCAGCACCCAAAAATCCCTTTGATTTAAGATGAAACTGCACTGATTTACTATATCCAATTATATATAGCTAACCAATTAAAAATATGTGCACAGATCCAATAAGAATCACCCAATAATAATGTCTCTATTTGTATCTTCTCTCTCCCCCTCGTCTCTTATACCTATCAGGTCTCCAGGCTATAAAAAAAACAAAAAAAACAAAAAAAAAAACGTTTTGGTGCCTTTTGGTCCTTAGCTTACATAGTTAGAATATTTAGGGGGAAAATTCTCAAATAAAATTTACACTGAACATAAATCAACATTTGTGTACTGCAAGCCTAGACTACACAGAGGCTCATTCTGTTTGATACATTTCTAATCTATATTAGCATCATGTATTAGCTTGCTTACATCAGTCAACTAAGTTATGCTAACTTGTGGAGTAAGATTTAGCTCTCAGAACAGCTGATTAGGCCATGCCCTTTCTTCATTCAAAAACTAAGCAGTGAAAATTACAGCTTGTCTCTGAAGAGTCAGTCATATGTAAAAATGTAAAAAACAGCTTTGTCTTAAAGGTCTAAATGGCAAGTCCTTAGGGGGTAAAAATGAAAGACATGAGCAGGCCTCAGGAGCGGTCCCGAATGTGGCCTAAGTGAGACTGGTGGTACAGGAGCCATAGCCTAAATAGCGGTAAATTTGCACTATCTTGCCTCCCAGCACGCTTCAGGCATGGTCCGGAGGTCACAACAGAAGGCACTGACCAAAATTGTACCTTCCACACCGCTCCCTTCGGTATCAGGACCCCTAGACATCTTTCTTCACCAGGACGCGGCTCCGGCGCGCTCATACAAAATGGCGGCCAAACGGCAGGAGACGTCAGAGGATGGTGTCGGCTAGTCCCTGAAGAGGGGAGAACTTCTGGACGCAGACTCACTGCAACAGCAGGGAGGCATGGAGCAGTCTGCCAGGGAAGCACGAACGGCTCCTACTACTCCAATGAGACATACAGCAGAGGGAGAGGTGGAAGGCTAGGGTATAGAGGGAGACAGTTTACATGTAGGGGAGGCTGCATCCGAGGCCCAGCAGTTAACCTCAGACAGAGAAATGAACTCCTCACAACCCCTGAGAAATAAAGTAAAGGCATGGGATGGCAATCCCCCACAAGCACAGGGTTTTATGGAGGACTTTCGCATATCAGCCACCCCCTCTATTGTCCAGATATGCCTTGCCAGAAACACAATACTCCTCTCTTTCAGGCAGCGATCTTTATCAGGTGATGATACTCAAGGTAGAGCAGACTATGATTGGAGATCCCATGTAGCTCAACTTCCCACAAAAGCTTACCTGCAGTCCTTGGTGTTAGAAATCAAAGAGGTTTGCTGCTCAGAAATAGCTAATATCTGCCAAGATCTTACATATATTGGTCAAAGAATAGAGACCCTAGAGGAGGACCACGACGAAACACGAACCTATATGGTTTAACTTCAATCCACCATAGTTGCACAACATGACACCCTCTGAGAATACCAGAGACATTTGGAGGATCTAGAGAATAGGAGTCACCGATACAACATAAGGATACAGGGCCTCCCGGAGCAATATAATGAGGAGAATTTGCCTTTGATTATACAAGCTATCTTTAATAGGGTTCTGGGAGCCCCTTCATCTCATATGATCAGCCTTGACAGAGCGCACAGAGCACTCAGACCAAAAGATGCCTCCCAGGCACCTAGGAATATTATATGCTGTGTTACTGACTATAAACTTAAAGAAGACGTCATGATACAAGCTAGAAAAATGCGCACTATTCACTTTGAAGGCCATCCTATACAACTCCTCCAGGACATTTCCTGGGTCCCTTTGCAAAAAAAGGAGGTTGCTCTGACATCTCAAGCTTCTGTGAGACCCTGGGGCTCCCAATTCCAAAAATCTGTAATTGGGAACTCACTCCTCCACAGCGACCACCACCAGCAATCTGGCACAGATTCTCTTCCTCTTCAAAAAGACAAAGCACGCCTCCATGATCAAATTCCAGCAGACCAGAGGAAATCAGACCCACTCGCAAGAGAGAAGAGGAAAAATACTTGGTCGTCCGAGGCCTACAAAACATCTCTTTTTTGACTGAATGGAACATAAGAGACGGCTGTGGAGAGCAGATGTATCATAGTATCATAGTTTTTAAGGTTGAAGGGAGACTCTAAGGCGGGCTTTGCACGTTGCGACATCGCAAGCCGATGCTGCGATGTCGCACGCGATAGTCCCCGCCCCCGTCGCAGCAGCGATATCATTGTGATAGCTGCCGTAGCGAACATTATCGCTTCACCAGCTTCATATGCACTCACCTGTCCTGCGATGTCGCTCTGACCGGCAAACCGCCTCCTTCCTAAGGGGGCTGGCTGTGCGGCGTCACAGCGACGTCACACGGCAGGCGGCCAATAGCAACGGAGGGGCGGAGATGAGCGGGACGTAAACGTTAATCGTATCATCTAGGATTTACACACTACGATGTCGAAAGTGACGCCGGATGTGCGTCACTTTCGATTTGACCCCACCGACATCGCACGTGCGATGTTGCAACGTGCAAAGCCGCCCTTTGTCCATCTAGTTCAACCCGTAGCCTAACATGTATGATGACTCTGACCTCTTAGTTTATTCGACCTTGTTTTTTATTTATACTGGACTATATTTTTTTTCCTTTCTTTGTGGAGTTGTACGGAAAAAACGATTCTGTGATGTTATTTTCACTTTACTTATTATGTACGCTATTTGTACTTGTTGTCTGTTCACCTCTCCTTCCCTTCTTGCACTTCCCTAACCCACAATCCATCTCTTTATCTGACACAAAGTTTATTGACTCATTTAACAGTCCTTGGAGCAGTCTGGCTGGAGTTTCCTTTATAGGTTCAAAAGGGCTAAAGCTACTGAAGCTGGATAAGAACTGGGTCCCTGGGTGTCATCACGCTTTTATATCTCAACCATGGTTCGTATAGCATCTATAAATGTTAAAGGACTAAACTCTAAAGTTAAACGGCGGCTAGGTCACATGAAAACTTCCCTCCACAGTAGTCATAGGGAGTGACTTTAACCTGCCCTTTTCCGAAACGTGACATAGAAGCTCTTTAACCAACCAGCACCTAGGGGTAAACTCAATTAGACAGTCCAAGGTTTTTTGTGCCTTAATCCATAAATACGCTCTTTATGATTTATGGCGGGTGACCAATCCTTCTTCCCGACAGTATACGTTTTACTCTTATCCACACTCTACACACATGCGAATTTACATTTTTTGGCAATCTGCCAGCCTTGCGCCTCACTAAGACGTCTGAAATTGCCCACATAATGTGCTTAGACCATGCCTGGTTTTACTTGATCTTCACTTGTCTACTCAAGCAAGGAGGATATGTCACTGGAGATTAAATAACCACCTCCTAAAGACTCCCAATCACCAGTATAAGCTCCAAGATCAGTTAGAGGATTTTTTTCAACTGAACGGTGGTTCGGTCTCCTCATTGTCCACCCTATGGGAGACGCATAAATCAGTTATGAGGGGCAATTGTATCTCCCTGGCATCCCACTTGAAAAGGGATGTAACGGAGTAACACCGAGAGCTTACTAAGCGGTTTGAGCGGCTAGAGCGGGAAATGCTTACTTGCCCAACCACAACCAAATGAGAATGTATCGTTGACGTCAGGAGTAGGCTGAAGGACTTGGCAGCTAACGTGGAAAGGTTACTGGTTTATACTAGGCAACGATACTATGAGAAGGGTAACAAGGCTCACTCCATTCTTGCAGAACAGCTTACAGACCGCACTGCACAAACCTCTCCTTTCGCCGTTAAAGATGTGCAGGGTCATTTGACTTATGACCCTAAAAAACATGCAGACGCTTTGAGATTATTATGCTAGATTGTACTCACTTCCATTTACTTTACCAACTGACATAGGGAAGAGAGACCTCCTACTGAAAGAATACCTTGCAGCTCGCTCCTTGCCAACACTACGCACAGAAACACTAGACACACTTAATGCCCCGATTACTGCTGAAGAACTGTTTACAGCAATCAAAGAGCTCCCACATGGAAAAGCACCCAGCCCAGATGGTTTTACGTACCTGTATTATAAAACCAGAACACACTTGCACGCCATATGCTGTCCCTCTTTAACTCACTCCTGAATGGCATGCCAATCCCCCCCTTGATGCTGCGATCACATATAACGGTAATAACGAAACAGGGAAAAGACCCTGCTGATTGTGCGAGTTATCATCCGCTTAATGCGGACTTAAAAATATTTACGAAAATACTCACTACCAGACTCTCAATGATTCTCCCACACTTGATACATGGGAACCAAGTGGGGTTTGTTCTTGATAGACAGGTGGAAGACAACCATAGGCAAACAATAAACCTCATTGATGCCGTATATGAAAACAATGGGGAAGCACTGCTTCTTAGTCTCGATTCAGAAAAGGCTTTTGATAGCCATGGGTGGCCTTTTTTATTTGCTACCTTCAAGAGATTTGGTATTGAAGAACCTTTTCTACAGGTGGTTTGTGCTTCATATATGGACCCCGAGGCAATAGTGAAAACTTCCCCATGCCTAATCATCACCCTTCCCATATATCACAGATCTAGACAGGAGTGCCCCATCTCCTCCCTATTATTTGTAATGTGCACTGAGCCATTAGCAGCGTGAATACAGGAGAGTCCAGACGTGCAAGGGTTCCAGATCAAGGGCCACGAATATAAATTGTCGTTTTTCGCAGATGACGTCCTCCTAACAATTCGTAACCCCCTGATAACCCTACCTAATCCTTATTCCATTCTGACTGAATACGGAAATCTGTCAGAATACAAAATTAACGCCTCAAAAACTGAAACACTGCCATTAAATATGAAGCCATCTGCACTATCGGTGCTACAATCCACATTTGAATATGCGTGGAAAAAAGAACAATTAAACTACCTAGGGATCTACATAACACGTACATATGACTATGCTTACAACTTCCTGTCCTTTTTTGAGGAACGAAATATGACATTGTCCAGGTGGGATAAGGTACGCTTGTTCTTCTTTGGAAGAATGGCCACTGTTAAGATGACGATCCTTTCAAAGTTCTATTGGAGACACTCCTTCTGGCGATCCCAAGGTCAGTGATAAGGCAGTTCCAGACGCGGCCGAGCGATTTCGTTTGGGCATATAAATGCCATCGAATTGACTGGTCGGTATTTGTGACTCCCAGGAAACTGGGTGGCCTGGCTTTTCCGGACATGTAGAAGTACTACATAGCCACTGATCTAAGACATATTCCGGCATGGGCTAGTCTAGTTATGAAAAGAAAATGGATGGAAGTGGAACATGTTTGGTTTGCCCCCACCCACTCCAACGCGTTTCTATGGCCAACCTTTGCAAATCCCCCAGATATAGCTCTTTTAGGACCTATGGCATTCACCACACATATCTGGAGGAAGGTCATGAAAATTTTCCCATTCACCTCGGACAAACCTTCACTAGTGCCGTTTTTGTTCACTCCAGCTATATCAGGCTGTTCCACCAGTTAAATGACTACTCCATGGCTCAAGGCACACCTCATTCGTTTTATGGATATAATTAATCCTCTTAATAATACAATTCTACCCTTCTCCATTCTACAGGAGAGGTCTGGAATCCCGATGGGAGGTTTCTATTCATATGCAACGATACACCACATGGCCATATCCACGGTAAAAATCAACTACTTTCTCTAAGTCTAACCCATTTGAGAACCTCTGCAGGCAGGGTACATCAACGAGGGGACTAATCTTACATATATATGACATACTTCACATACTGAGGTCCATAATCCCCTCATGGCAAATGGGAGATGTACAGTATTTGGGAAGGGATATACCAAACCAGTATGGCAGACTATATGTGAGAGAGCGGCAAAAACTTCTCTTTGCACCTTGGAAAAATAGAATCAATATAAAATTTTGATGGATTGGTACCATACTCCAGAGGTCATGGCAAGGCTCTTCCCTAATTCATCGGACCAGTGGTGGTTTATGAAGGAGAAGGGATCTCTCCCCCATATTTTCTGGGACTGCAAAGTTCTCTTTCCTTTCTGGGTGGAGGTAAGAGCGCTAGCCCACAGGGTTGTGGGGCATAGGGTTACTTTGGACCCGTTTAATTATCTTCTTAGTGTTCCACCTTCGGGATTTCAAAAGACTCAGCCAGACTGCTCCTACACATAGACTTTCGCGAAATGCCTAATAGCCTCATCGAGGAAAAAGACTCTTACCTCCCACTCTCCAGCAACAAGAGTTAAAGGTAAGGTGTCGCGGATTTATATAATCCAAACAATGATTACTTGTAAGATAACATGCAGCTATAATGTTAATTTTGCTTTAAATAAAGATGTCTTTCAGTTTTAATAATCCTGGAAAGCTGGCAATGGGGGCTGCCATTTTACATTCCAAGTTTTAGCTCGACAGTGCAGGCTCAATTTACAGCACCTCATGGACATAGGCAATAGTAGTCGGATTCCGACCCCATTAGTTCTATTACAACTGAAATGGTAACACCTATGTGGGCTGCCCAATTCACAGCCGTGGGTGTCTTCAGCCGCCATTTTTCCATAGCCCACGCTTTGGGCTGGGCTGCATTTTTCCCCTACAGCCAGGATATGAAAGAGCAAGCAGTACCATCCTAACAAATCCTAGAACAATGTCGTTACAGTCAGCTGGAGCGGCGTGCAGCGGTGGATTACCATCTCCAATGACACCCCCTCCCCACCCTCTAGCCAGCCCCGCTCTGCCCCCACCGCCGGCATCCATGCAGTAGAGCTGTGTGTGTGTTTGCTTGTATGCGTGTATGCAAAAGCATGTGAGTACCGGCGCCCCTCCCCCCGCTGCCGCTGCTACTGTCTCCACTGACAGCCCCCCGCTCCTGCCCTGCTTTCCTTGCTGCAGCCGCTGCGGGCATGCATGAAAAGCAGTGCGTGAGTACCGGTGCCCCTCCCCCGCCGCTGTGTATCTATTTCTCTCCTATGTGATACGGTCTGCTGAGTTGCTGTATATAAACCTATCCTGTGTGATACTGTCTACTGAGCTGTGTATCTAATCCTGTCCTGTGTGATACTGTCTGCTGAGCTGTGTATCTAATCCTCTCCTATGTGATACTGTCTGCTGAGCTATGTATCTAAACCTATCCTGTGTGATATTGTCTGCTGAGCTGTGTATCTAATCCTGTCCTGTGTGATACTGTCTGCTGAGCTGTGCATCTAAAGCTGTCCTGTGTGATACTGTCTGCTGAGCTGTGTATCTAATCCTCTCCTGTGTGATACTGTCTGCTGAGCTTGTGTATCTAATCCTCTCCTGTGTGATACTGTCTGCTGAGCTGTGTATCTAATCCTATCCTGTGTGATACTCCTGCTGTCCTTGGTGACATTTTAGACACTTCTGGTCACCAGCAAAATGGCTCCACACTGTAATCCTAAATTTCATTCTCTGTTATCCCTTGGAAACACCCAGATTGGGAGGGGAAGGTGACATCACACACAGGAGAGCAGATTCTGCCCACTTTTACTGCAGTTGTAATCTAGCCTAATTCTACAGCGGGATTTCTGTAGGATTTCAGCAGCTGCTCCACCTAGTGTTTAAGAGTGGAAAATATCAAACTTTTTTTTTTATATATATATTTTGCTCAATTAAAAACAAATAATAATTAAACAAAACATTAATACTTTACATTTTTCAGTTATTAAAATTTGTTTTTTGGATGACACCTTCCCTTTAAGGATTAGGGAGACAAGACGAATGGAATATCTTACAGTGTGCTTCAACAATCAGCTGGACAAGTTTCAGCGGATATGGACACCTTGGGATCTATATGTCAGCGACTACTAATCAAACATCAATATGGAACGTTTGTGCATTTTGTTGTTCTGTACGGTTGCCTCGCGCATAACCTGTGTTAGTTTAACCCCTTCCTTTCCTCCCCTCTCGTCTAATCTTTCCTTATGTTTCTCCCTCCCTGATGTCTTGTCTATTCTTACTGAAGTTTCTTGATGGTTGTTGTGTTACTTGTACTCATATGAAAATCTCTTTAATAAATAAAAACAGGTAAAAAAAAAAAAGAAAAAAAAGATGAGCAGGCCTCACCTGTCCATTGTCCACAACATAAATGATAATATCCGCTTTCTCTTCAAATAATCTCTGCTTTATAGCAGCCAGGTCTGAAGTATCGTAGGTGAAACCCCCATCGGTTTTCTCAATAGTTAAAGGAATTGAGCATCCAGGAATAAATACAATTTTTCTTCCTTCATCCAGTTCAACAAAACCTACAAAATATACATTTATACATATATTATGTAAATATTTATCTATATATAGCGTGCTTCCCCAAAATAAGACAGCGTCTTATATATTTTTTTTTTTTTTAAAAGACTCCCTAAGGTTTATTTTCAGAAGAGGTCTTATATTTTCCCATTAACAACAATCCATATTTATTCTTGAATTAAAAAAATATCAAGATTTATACAAATATAATCATGTTTTTGTATGAATCCTATTACTGGTTCAGATGCACATTCTCTTCTCTGATCTGCTATTCTCATGGCATGGTGCAGAATCAGTCCTACAGTGGTGAGTATACAGCATATTTACAAAGGTTTAAATGTATTATTCTCTATGTACTGCGAAGCTTACCTCCAAAGGAAAGCACACATCCCCTAAAATAATCAAATTTACCAGTGTCCAAACAATTAGAGTTGGAAAGTTAATGGGTTCTCATTTACAAATCTGCGTTGCTGTCCAGTCTCCTTGCGCTCTACAGTAGTTGCCCCTACCCCCGATTACTGAAAGCAGTATCATATGTGCGGAGTGATACTTGTAACCGATCTAATTGTGAGAACTGCAGCGCAATGCAGCTGGAACGGTAAGGCTGTGTCCACACTTTGCGTTTTCACCTGCTTTTTTGCAGCGTTTTGAACTGCAGCGTTTTCATGCCAAAATGCATGCATTTTGATTTTCCTGCAAAGTCTATGGGAAATGGGGATTTCTCTATCGCTTTCATTGGGGGACACAGGACCATGGGTGTATGCTGCTGTGACTAGGAGGCTGACACTAAGTAGACATAAAAAAAGTTAGCTCCTCCCTAGCAGTGTACACCCTGAGCCGGAGGAGGATCTATGCCAGTTTTTTGCTTAGTGTCGTAGGAGGCTGATGTGGGCCCATATCTCTGTGGGCCAACCTCAGCCTAGGCTATTCTATTTTTCCGTTTTTTTCATGCTATACGGCGCCGCTCAGCCTTCTCATCTTTTTACGTTTTTTGTCTCTTCTGCAGGGTTAAAGGCCCTGCATCAGAGAGAAACCTCGCCTGCTCTTTCCCTACGGGGTATCGTCCCCAGGGTTCCTTGAGGCTCGAGACGCCAGCCCCTATCCCCCTCCTGCCCCATGGTACCACTCCAGGGGCTGCTTGGGGTCCCACACATTTATTGTTTATGGGCTCACTCCCCGTCGACCCCTATGGTACCGTCCCAAGGGGTGTTTCGGGTGGAGACAGCGAGGAAGCTCTTCACTGGATGATAAGAATCGCAAGCGCAGGAGCGCCCACAGCACCAGGCCTCCCCCAGCGTTCTTCCCTGATTCACTGGGCCCAGGCAGAGGATCTGACACTGCAGCGCAGGAGCGCTCTGCAGTCTCCCCCACAGCCCCCCAGCAGCTCTCCCCTGGCACTTGCCAGCAGCAGCCTGCACTCACCGGGGGCCGCAGCATCCAGGATGGGACCCGTGGATCTGGGCGCCGTGCATGGACGCAGGTAAGGTCTGCTCCGCGCGCAGCGCTGCGCTCCCGGCGGCCGCCGCTCACTAATTTAGTCCCCGGCTTGGGCCTACCTCGGGCCGGAGCGCTCCACCCCCGTTTGCGCACGCTTTTCCGGCCACTCCCCCCTCTTCTTCTGCCCAAAGACAGCCCCCCATGCTTCCCAGCGTCCCCTACGAGACAGGCCCCAGGGAGAGGATCACACCTGCAGCGCAGGAGCGCTCTGCATCACCAGGCCTCCCCAGTGTTCACTGCTTCCCTGGGCCCAGGCAGGGGATCGTGGTCACCACAGCGCAGGAGCGCTCGACAGTTCCCCCCAGGCAACTGTCCAGCAGGCAGGATGGGGCCGAGGATCACAGCGACGTCGGCAGAACACAGGTAAGACTGCTCTGCGCTCAACGCTGCGCTCCCGGGGGCCGCCCACTACTCTAGTCCCCTGCTCCGGCATACTTCAGGCCTCAGTCCTCCGCCTCACCGCTTGCGCACGCGTGTTTTTTCCCAAGCAGACCCCTGCAGTTCCTGCCCGGTCCCAAGCCAGCCAGCCCCCCTACTATATATATATATATATATATATATATATATATATATATATATATATATATAAAAAAAACAATAATTAAATTAAAAAAAAAATGAAGGGCTGCGTTTTTTTCTTTAGCAATGCGGTCCCCGCAGTTTCTGAGACCTCTGCTGACCTGGGTGGGACACAGGACCTGGGTGAGTGCTGCTCTTGCTTAGGAACAGACTATAGGCTTCTTTCCCCTTTTTTCTTTTTTTTTCACCCTTTTTTCTCCTGTCTCCCCCCTAGCGTCACTAGTTGTTTTTTTCCTAAGCGCCATGGCTAACGCTAGTCTCCCCATACAGTCCAGGCCCCTTTTTAGCCTTTTTGATGCTTGCACAGCCTGCTAGGTATATTTCTCCCAAGCCAGGCTTCGCCCCCCCGCTCGGCTTGCGCCACAAACCATCCTGTCTCCGCCAGCACCCGACCTCCGCTGCGCTCCCTTAACCAGAGGGGTAGACCCTATATCCCAGTCTGTGGACTCTCTCCTAAGGGCGTCTATGACCATCGCGCAGGCGTTGCAGTCGCTCCCTATGCCCGGCCATGCTCCCCCGGTCCAGCTGGCTCTGGGCAACAGTCGGTCTGATCCAGACCCTACTGCTGGAGCGCAGAAGGGGACCTGTGGGGTCTCCTCTCAAGTCCTCCCGGAGATCTCTATCACCTCCAGACTCCGAGTGCTCCTCGGCTCCGAGACCGACCGACCCCTTGTTTCAGGAGAAGAGTCGGATGCAGCCTCGATGCTGATTCTAGATCAGAGGGCGGATGTCAGAGGTAGGGTGGATAGTCCGGTCAAAGCGGTAAGTCGTACGCTAAAGCTGCAGATGGACTCTGTGGCTACCCAGTGCTTGCATGTCTCATTCAAATAGGTTAAGCAGGCACACAGGCAATTCGGTGACCATCCAAAATTTGCTGAAATTCTATGCAAGCACAGACGACAACCGGTCAAGATATCCAACAATGGTAAGTCGTTTGATTTACTTTTCCCCTTCCCTGAGGCTCTCAGGAAGAAATGGGCAGGCTCGCCTAGGGTCGCCCTTCTGTTTTTTTTCTGTCTGTCATCTTCCAATACTATCTCTTCCGCACGGGGCATCGCTCCGAGTCGCCACGGATCAAAACACCAAGAGAGTGGCCCGTTCAGTTTGTCTGATCAAAACACCGAGAGAGTGGCCCGTTCAGTTTGTCTTCAGACGGCAGGCACGGTACTCCTACTGCCTTCGCAGCCATCTGGCCGGCAGCACCCTTGATGTCCTGGGCCGCTACCTCCACAACGGTCTTCGCGCGGGATCGAGCAATCCGGAGTTCTCAACACGGCTACACAGATCGCTCTGGCGGGTGAGTACAAACTCATCGCATCTGTCAGCAGCCTACTGCGCAGTGAAAGCGGCTGGCAGCACGGGGGCCATCTGTCGGGCGATCTGGCTCAGAGCCTGGTATGCGGACGCGGCTTCTAGGATATCACTTACAACCCTCCCCTTTCCAGGAAGTCGTCTGTTTGGGGACTGGCTGGATCAGATTATTGACGAGATCACAGGAGCTTCGATTCAACACACAAGAAAACCAGGCCCCCGCAGAGGAACAGGAAGTTCCTGTCCTGTTATACAGGCCTTTCTGGCGTTTCTCAGCCACGCCAGCCATCAAAGACGACGTCCGGATCACAGCGCTACCCCGCTAGATGACTCTTGGTCGTTGCACGCAGGCGCAGACCAGGTGGAGGGGGAGGCGCATGTCTCATCTCATTCACGTCTGGCGGACTTGGATCACAGACGCCTGGGTCGGAGAGGTACTGGACTCAGGGTACATAATAGAGTTTTCAGCAAGTCTATCGTCGGGCATACAGGTCGCACCTAATTTGCCAACAGCACAGATGTTCCTGCGTCTCACAATAGCAGACGATCATTTTTGGTGATTCCGTACCTGGACGCCTTGTTGATCAGGGTTCTTCTTTTGACGACTGTCTCCTAAGTGTTCAGGTCACCACCGATATCCTGTCCCGACTCGGCTAGCTCATCAAGTGGAAGAAGCCCTCTCTAACTCCGGCCAGCAGGATTACCTGTCCAAGCATGGAGTTCGATACCATCCAAGGACGCGTGTCCCTCCAAAGAGACCGCCAGATCCTCCGTCACTCCAAGCCGGAGAGTCCTCAGTCGGATGGCGGCGGCAATAGAGGTGGTTCCGTTTGCCGCTTCCACCTTTGTCTCCTTCAGCTGACTTGGCCGAACAGATGGGACAATTCTCTATTCACCTTGAATCGCAGGATCCAATTGACTCCGGGAACCCGCCGCTCGTTTTTATGGTGAACCAGCGGCCCTCATCGGTCCAGTGAAATGTTTTTCATACCAGTACACTGGCAGGCAGTCACCACCGATACCAGTCTTCTGACTGGAGAGCGTTGTTCCGAAACACAGGGCTCACGGTCGGTAGTCCTCCCAGGAGAGCCGTCTGCCTATCAATTTTTTATTTTTTTTTAGGGATCAGAGTTTTTTCTCCGAGCCCTACAGATTTTTTTCAGCTTTTCATACAAAGAATCGCCATCCAGAATCCAGTTGGACATCACCTGGGCGGAACAAAGAGCGTCATGGCGATGACATAGGTGAAGAAGATCTTACAGTGGGCATAGCTTCACCACTCCAGATTTTGCCCGCAATCTTTTTTCCCCGCCGTAGATAATTGGGCAGCAGACTATATCAGCAAGGTCTGGCGGCAGGCGAATGATCCTTCAACAGAGAGGCTTTCGAATGGATCTGCCTCAGATGAGATATTCCGAATGTGGACCTGATGGCTTCTCGATTCAACAATCAAGTCACAGGAGTCCTCAAGAAACTCAGAGCAGAGGGCATCCCAGTGACTCTCATTGCCATGGATTAACCCAGGCAAGCATTGTTCGCAGAGCTCACGCAGCTTATCAGACACCCCATGGTGGCTTCCAGATCGTCTGAACTTCCGGTCGCAAAGTCCTCTTTTCCATCAATATTCAGGGGTTCTCAATTTGACCGCATGGCTGTGGAACCATGGCTACTAGCCCAGGCAGGCTTTATCCCACAGGTGTTACAGACCATGGTCAGAACTCAGAAGCCTCCGTCTTCAAACATCTACTACCGCACCGGAAAGGTCTCCTTTCAAGAGTGTGAGGTCAACGTCAACTCATCTCCACTGGATCTGTCACTCCTAGTGTTACTGGCCTTCCTACAGTCAGGCTTGCAGGCGGGTCTCTCGCCAGCAACCTTCAAAGGGCAGATGTCGGCTCTGTCTGTCTTTTCCAGAGAAATCTTCCATCTCTGCCGCAAGTCAGGACGTTCATCCAAGGAATCCTCCATCTGGCACCGCTAGGTCGTTCACCGCTAGAACCATGGAACCTCCAGCTGGCTCTAGGGTCTCTTTAATTAGCACTGTTCGATCCGCAATATCTCACCTATCCGGAAAGGTGGCTTTGTTGAGGGCAGTCACTTCAATCAGAGGAAGCTCTGTTCTGTCAGCCCTCTCATGCGGGTCACTTTTTTCTTGTGTTTTTCACCAAGTCGAGATTGTTCGGCACCCGTCTCAGGTTTTTTTTTTCCTACCGGATGTAGTATCTGAATGAGGTGATGGTGGCTCCATCCTTCGTGCCAGCCTCCATTCGATGCTTGGAGAGGTCACGGCTTACACCGGATCTAGTGCGAGCTCGGAGGAGTTACGTTTCGAGATCCGCGCCCTTCTGCATCTTGGACGGCCTATTCGTCCTGTCTACTGGACCCAGGAGGGGCATGCCGGCGTCCAAGGCTACCACTGCAAGTTGGATCAGGCCGACCATATCAGAGGTCTGCAGTATTAGAGTCAGGTTTACTCCGAGGGGTGTAAAAGCCTTTCCACCTGTGCAATTGGGGCGTCTAGGACAATCAGACGCCAGGCGTCAGCCAAGCAAGTCTACAGAGCCGCCGCGTAGTCAAGTTTTTCATTCCTTTTCCAGGGTTTCCAGGATACAGCAAGCGGCTTTCGCACACCTATGATAAGCCGGTATACTTTTGCAACGAGCATTCCTACAGAGTTTGGATATGTTCTGAATCTGTATGATTACTCCTGTACCCACCCAGGGACTGCTTTTGGACGTCCCATGGTCCTGTGTCCCCCAATGAAAGCGATAGAGAAAGAAGGATTTTTGTGTACTCACCGTAAAATCTCTTTCTCTGAGTCTTCATTGGGGGACAAAGCACCCACCCTGTTTGGATATTGGGTTGCTCTTTGTTGCCGGATGTTACTGGTTCCTTGTGGAAACACGTTCTTCTGTACCCGGCGTATTTATGTTTTTATATATATATTTATATACAGTATAGGTTTAGATAAGATACTGTGTGTTTCCTGTTATTACCTTGATTAGTTATGGTTGTTCAGTTTTCTCCTACTACTGCTTGTACACTAAACTGGCATAGATCCGCCTCCGGCTCAGGGTGTACACTGCTAGGAAGGAGCTAACTTTTTTTTATGTCTACTTAGTGTCAGCCTCCTAGTCACAGCAGCATACACCCATGGTCCAGTGTCCCCCAATGAAGACTCAGAGAAAGAGAGTTTACGGTGAGTACACAAAAATCCTTCTTTCTTGTGCGCACTATGCAGTTTAAAACGCTGCGTTTAATTTGCATAATATTGGGCAAAAACTCAGCATTCCAAGAAGCAGCATGTCAATTGTTTTTGCCATTTGGGCTGCGTTTTGCTAACATTGAAGTCAATGAGAAGTTTTAAAAAGCACACAACATCAAAAGTCCAGCGTTTTACATGCGTTTTGGACTATATAAACGCATGCATTTCTGACATCAAAATAATGGAATGAGATGTCCCTTTACACACACACATAGTCCGACAATTAAAATGAATGAAAAATATTAATTTATTGGAATTATAGCGATAAATAGTATAAAACCGCTATATTTATATTAAATATAACTATTTTCGTTATGATTTAAATAATTATATTTTTATCATTTTTTTTCCCTTTTTCATAGTGTTTGAATGTCAAAACTTTAATTAGTAATGTCTTTGTAATCAAAACGCATCTGACTTTAAGCAAAGGAAACGCAGGTCAAAAGCGCTTAAAACGCAGCTAAAATGCGGTAAAAACGCACGCAATTTACCGCGATTTTGTGGTCAAAAGCAACCTTGGCAAAAGCAATTTCTGCCAGAGGATGCGTTTAGAACTGCAACTACGACGACGCAAAGTGCGAGCACCGCCTAAGGGTATGTTCTCACAGAACTTTTTTTGGTAAGTTTTTACTGCGTTTTTTAGCTGCAGATTTGCCTTGCTTTTAGGCAAATCCATGCTAATAAAATGCTGCTTGTTACAGTACCAGCAAAGTCTATGAGATTTCTGAAATCTTATGCACACACACACACCTGCAGATTTTTTCCTGACTGTTTTGTCAAATACCTGTGTTTTTGCTGCAGATTTCAAAGAATGAGCATGTCAATTTTTTTGCAACTTTTTTTGTTTTTCAACATTTTTCATTGATACAACTTAATTTGTAGAAAAAACGCACCAAAAAGTCACTAAAAATGCACCAAAAACACAGATGACTCAAAGGAGATTTCCTGCCACAAGATCAGGTTTTGGTCAGGAAAAAAAAACTTACCAAAAAAGCCCTGTGTGAACATAGTCTAAGGAACCTGACAGCGCCGCAGATCTTTGTGTGAGAGCCCATCCACCATTGTCCCTTTCCAACTGTAACTGATTGAGCACTGATGAGTGCTTTTTTTTTTTTTTTTTTTAAGGCAGGGAATCTACTTTCCTCTGGGAGTGTCTGCTTTCTTTTGGTGGTTTATGCTTTCTTTTGGGGATGTCTGCTTTTTTTGATGATGAGTCCTGCTGTATTCTTTAACTTTTATAGCTGCTTGGACACTTTCTTATGGAACCAAGACTAGGGCTCATTTTTGGAGTAGGGCTTATATTTTAAGTATATTCGGAAAAGCCTCCAAAATCCTACTATGGCTTATTTTAAGGAGGTAGTATTTTTAGGGAAACAGGCTTTTTATATATTGATATAGAATATGCAGTATTGAGTATGAGCACCAGTATTACACATGGCATTTAACGACAACTCTAGTCAGCATGTTGCTTGTGCTACTGTGAGCAGACTGGGTAACATAAGCGTGCTATTAGGTACTGCTGTAACGTCTTCAGACTTGTCTCCCAACGAGAACATCTGGGTGGTCATTTGTGGGCAATTGCAAAGGGAGCTGCCAGCAGCGGATCTTGATAACTTACGTGGCCAAGTGCATTCAGTTTGTCAGAACATTCCTCAGACAACTATTAATAATCTTTGATTGATTTTAATTGATAAAACATGCCAAGTTGTGCTGATTATTTCTTTATTTCCCTTTTAGATTTTCAAGTAGAGGCAGAGAGAGTATATATTGTGGCCAGACCATGCTCCCATTTATTTTTCCACGCAATATGGTTCCCATTTGAGACCTACAGTTTCACATGGCATTTAAATAACAAACTACTTCAAGACCCTTCGTGTCTTTCAGACCTTAAACTATTCAGAACTTTATTTCCGACCATGACCGAGACTCTACCTCTCCCTCTATTAAATGGGAAGCCCTTAAGAGTGTCTAGCAAGGCGCCATCAAATCACAAAGGTATCACAAGATTATAATTTTGTTCCTCTCACTGAGAACATTCAATAATCAAATCCCATGCAACACGTGTCAAGAAAGAAGTGGCATGCAAATAGCTCTCCTCTCTTCTCAGATTACCAAGCTAGAGATATAACATAAAAGTAGTCCATTTCCCTGTATCTATGCACAACTTTCAAGAACCCAACACAAGCTTCTAACTACTTTAGACCAGAAATCCTGCAATCTAAGAGAACATATTAGAAACTGTTTCTATCAATTGGGCATTAGGAGCGGCAAATTATTATACAGAACACGGTACCCACACACTTTAAACCACTTACCGTACATCCCTTTGATAAATAATACAAAAGGGGAAAAAGGTGCATAATGCTCAAGATATTCTCTTAGGTTTTTAGCGACTAGTACAAATAATATTAGGGGTCACTTCAGAGAGCTTCCTATGCCTCAACTCCATGAAAAAATAAGGTCATATTTACAGACACAAACTTCCTCACTTAATGGCTGGGGTTCTATTAGGCCTAGAAGAAGACTTCACTTTAGAGGAGGTGACTGCACCTATAAGGGAGATGAAACCTGTAAAGATCCCGGATCCAGATGGATACACAGCCGGATTCTTTAAATTGCTCTTAGACTTATTATGTCCTGTTTTACTATCAATGTATAATTATATATCCTCAGGGGACTTGTTTCCATCTCTGGCTTTCAGTGCTCTCTTACTCCTCGGAAGAATCCTTCCTTTTGCAGCAGCTACGGTCCTAACTCTTTAATAACAGACATTAAGCTTTACTTTAAGCTGATCTCAAATAGGCTGCGGTCCCTTTTAGGCTATGTGCACACAGTGCGTTTTTCTCGGCGTTTTTGCACGTTTTTCGGGTGCGTTTTTGGCCTCAAAACTGCATGACTTTGCTTCCCCAGCAAAGTCTATGAGTTTTCATTTTTGCTGACCCCACACAGCGTTTTTTTTCAGCTGCGTTTTTGTGGTGACCACAAAAACGCAGCATGTCAATTATTCCCGCGTTTTTCACTGCGCTTTTCATCCATTGAGTTCAATGGGATGTTGAAAGACGCAATGAGAAACGCAAATAGCTGCGTTTTGGTGCGTTTTGGTGCGTTTCTAAGACCAAAAACGCAGCTATAAACGCAGGAGGTGGGTAGTAACGTGACGTGTACAGGAAGAGGATTCCTTCTGTCAGTATATACAGAAGCGTGAATCCTCCCGGTACCGTCACCGTCGCTTCCACCTCCCGTCCTGTGCATGTCAGCTGCCGTGCGGCGCCATGTCTGGGCGGGAGGTGGAAGCGGCTGCGAAAACAAAAGTTAACAGTAGAAAAAAAAAAAAAAAGTTATACTCACCTGTCTGCAGCCTCCCGGTGCCATGCCCGCTCCCAGATCCTGTCACGGTATCGCCACCCCCGCTCCGTCTGTGTGCAGACGGCCGGGAAACCTCCGATGGATGCAGGACCTGGCGATGGATCACCTGATGCAGTTACCTGACGCATCAGGTGATCGTAAGTATCGCGGTGACACGGGCGCCCGGCCGGTATCAGCGGATGCGTCAGGAGACTTCATCCCTGATTACCGACAGCTGCTGCAGCGATCGGACAGGATCAGACTCCCGCCCCATCGCTGCAGGAGCTGCCGGTAATCAGCACATAAGTGAGTATTATTATTTTTTTTTTTTTTTTGCACCGATGCATCAGCTGATTGTATAAAAGCCGATTATACAATCAGCTGATGTGTAATGGGATTCAGGCACTTGATCCTGACACATCATCTGATCGCTTTGCCTTCCAGAAAAACGGTGAGATGATATTGGATCCGGATTGGACGGCGCGGGACCCTTGACCCAGGATTACTGGGGAGGAGGGGGGTTCTTTATTTCAATAAAGATGGAGTCACTAATTGTGTTGTGTTTTATTTCTAATAAAAATATATTTTTCTGTGTGTTGTGTTTTTTTTTTATCTTTACTAGAAATTCATGGTGGCCATGTCTAATATTGGCGTGACACCATGAATTTCGGGCTTAGGGCCAGCTATACAGCTAGCCCTAACCCCATTATTACCCGGCGAGCCACCCGGCATCAGGGCAGCTGGAAGAGTTGGATACAGCGCCAGAAGATGGCGCTTCTATGAAAGCGCCATTTTCTGGGGTGGCTGCGGGACTGCAATTCACAGCGGGGGTGGCCAGAAAGCATGGGCACCCTGCACTGTGGATTCCAATCCCCAGCTGCCTAGTTGTACCCGGCTGGACTCAAAAATTGGGCGAAGCCCACGTCATTTTTTTTTTTTAAATTATTTCATGAAATTCATGAAATAATTTTAAAAAAAAAGGGCTACCCTATATTTTTGGTTCCCAGCCGGGTACAAATAGGCAGCTGGGGGTTGGTGGCAGCCCGTACCTGCCTGCTGTACCCGGCTAGCATACAAAAATATGGCAAAGCCCACGTCATTTTTTTTGTTTGGGGGGGCAAAGAAATCCTGCATACAGTCCTGGATGGAGCATGCTGAGCCTTGTAGTTCGACAGCTGCTGTCTGCTCTCCTGCATACACTATTGGATGGAGGATGCTGAGCCTTGTAGGTCTGCAGCTGTCTGCTCTTCTGCATACACTAGTGGAGAATGAAGAACACATTGAAGAAGGAAATGACATCAGACCTTTTTTTTTTTGTTCACTGATAAAAAACGCATAAGGACGCAGTGAGCAAAAACGCAGCAAAACGCAGCAAAAAAACGCACCAAATCGCGGCAAAACGCGTGCGTTTTTTCGATGCAGGTGCGTTTTTGTGCGTTTTTAGCGGCCAAAAACGCACAAAAATGCAGCGTCAAAAAAATGCAGCGTGTGCACATAGCCTTACTTTTACCCATGGTAATATAGCTCTACATCAGGTGGGATTTGTACCTGGCCGAGAAGCCAGAGATATCACCATTCGGACTATGTCATTGGTGGATAGATCTGGGAGAGTGGGGGTTACCATGTGAAGCTTTACTATTGATGCAGAAAAAGCCTCTCACAGGGTGCACTGGGAATTCATATTTCAGGTTTTTTGTGCCTTGGAATGCAAGAAGACATGTCATGTCACATAAAATTGCTGCCCTCTGTTCATCACCCTCAGCCCAAGTTAGGGTCAATGGATCACTTTCACATCCTTTACAGATACATCATGGCCCTTGCCAAGGATGCCCTTTATCTCCCTTATTATATATACTAACCATGGAACACTAAGAAGGGGCTATTAAAAATTACCTCTCAGTTAAAAGGTTTCTCAATTCAAATCAAGAGAACACAATATAGCCTTATCCGCATGTGATCTCCTCCCATACATAACTTCCCCCTACTATTAGCCTACCAAATATTATATCCAAGTTACACAAATTTGTCTCCCTTAGTAATTTCAAAATTAATTCCCACAAAACTAAGATGCTCAATCTTTTGCTATCTTCAACATTAGTTGCCCAGTTGCATTCTTCAACCCTTTCTGACGGCAGAGTCCATTACTTATTTAGATATTAAGATAACTGCAGATCTTTCCCACTTATATATTTCTAACTTTCTTGATGCTCTAAGTAAATCTTAAGAGTAGAATAAACTCCAATTATCATGGATCATAAGAATTAAGGCAATAAAAATGGACTGTATACTATACTTTTTTTTTTTTTTTTAGACAATTTTCCTTTATTTACCAGCTTTCTTTTTCGCTTGTCTTAAAGGGAATCTGTCACCAGGTTTTTGCTACCCCATCTGAGAGCAGCATAATGTAGAGACAGAGACCCTGATTCCAGCGATGTGACAGCTGTTTGCTGTCATTTTGATAAGATCAATGTTTTCTCTGCTGCAGATATAGCAGTTATACAGCGCTTAAGAATATGCTGATCTATCTGGCAGATGGACAACTAGTCCTCTAATGATAATCTACTGCTCATTAAACAGTGATTTTATCAAAACTACAATAAGCAGCCCAATAAGTGACATCGCTGGAATCAGGGTCTCTGCCCCTATGTTATGCTGTTCTCAGGTTAGGTGGCAAAAACCTGGTGACAGATTCCCTTTACATACGCCATAACAAGATTTATCTGATCACATAAGCACCCCATCTAGCATATCATTTATTGAGTATATCCAAGTAGTCTGGTGGCATAAGCCTTCCGTATTTTCTTCTCAATAGCAATGCTTCATTACGGATCTGTATCCTAGCCATATTTCACCATAATGAAACAAAGAAATGGGTTAAAGCAGTAATTTCTCAATCCAAACTATAATTCCCTAGCACCAATTTGGGCTATAACCAAACATACGAACATCAATACACTCCCATTTCTTAAGGCTGCTTTACACGGGACGACCGATTAAGCGATTTCCCAATCGATCGTACCCGCCCCCGTCGTTTGTGCGTTAGGAGCAAATCGCTGCCCGTGTCGCACAAAGTCGTGAAACCCCCGTCACACGTACTTACCTGCTGAGCGACATCGATGTGGGCGGCGAACGTCTGCTTCCTGAATGGGAAGGGACGTTCGGCGTCACAGCGACGTCACACAGCCGCCGGCAAATAGAAGCGGAGGGGTGGAGATGAGCGGGATGTAAACATCCCACCCACCTCCTTCCGCATAGCTGGCGGGAGCCATGGGACGCAGGTAAGCAGAGTTCATCGCTCCCGTGGTGTCACATGGAGCGAGGTGTGCTGCCACGGGACCGATGAACAACCGGCACAAGTAAAAATAAACGATATTATGAAACTGAGCGACGAGTACACGACTCACGATTTGTGAGCGATACTGCGTCGCTCAGAGGTTTCACACGAGATGACATCGTATATGACGCCGGATGTGCGTCATGAAAACAGTGACCCCGACGATGCATCGCACGATCCGTCGCCTCGTGTAAAGCACCCTTTAGTAAAAAAAAATCTCATCCTTTTTGTTAGACGACGTAATAAACAATTTCACCTTTCCTCAATACGTGGCAATTTATCACACCAATATGACAACCCGATGATCCCACAAGGACTTAATTAAACAAACTTTTTAAATAAATCTAAAGACAAACGCCTTATGCTGTATGAATTTCCATCTTGCCCTTTCATTACACTGATACATCACAAGTTGATATTTTCAGACCTCTTACTCTATTGAAGGTCTTTGCTTGGTGAAAGATCGACCATAGCATACCATTTCATTAATCGATGGTATATTTCAAGATGCATGACTACCAGTGAACAGCCTCCTTCCTTCTTTTCAACATAGGAGACAAATTTGGAAAGACCTCTTCCAAAGAAGGAACGTTACAAAATACTTCTTCTCAATCACAAGTTTTTACTTTGTTCTCTATCATAGAAGAGGAATTACAAGGTCCTATCGAGAAGGTATAGTCGTCCTTCAGCTATTCACTTTGTATTTCCCTCAGCCTCGAACACTTGTTGGCGATGCTTAAGAGACAGGTTTTCATACCCATATATGGTGGTTGTGCCAACTTATAGGACAACTTTCAAATCTTAGTATTTTGCATCAGTGTTTCATCAGTGTTTGGATGCCAAAACCAGGAGTGGACCTTACAGAGAAGAACTATAAGACTGACACCTGTTCTGTATTTGGAGACACTCTTGGTTTTGGCATCCAAATACTGATGAGATACTGATACAAAATACTGACGTGTGAAAGAGGCCTTTAACACGTTTGGGAAGCAGTGTTTTAATTATTTATAAGCTTTCTATAAACAATGTGCACCCTTCTATGGTGTAAGCATTCCCCTTCAACCTCTAGACTGAAAACACCTTCCTGACCAGGCAATTCTGACCAGTGTCACTTTGACAGATTATAACTAGGGATGATCGAATACCCTATTATTCGCTTTGCCGAATATCCAGTGAATACCGCGCCGCTATTCGAGTATTCGCGAATATTCGATGCCCAATGTAATTCTAAGGGAAACCAGAATAATTTCATGTTGGACCGAACGGTGAGCTGTGGTGACTGAGGAAGAGGCTGAAATGGATGTGAAAAGGCAGAAACAGTATGGGCACAGCCTGTAAAAGGTGCCTCACTGCATTTCTGCCTCTTCCTGATTCATCCAAGATGGCAGGGCGCACACCAACGCGCCGCCCGCATTCACCCTTTTCCTCTGATTTCTGTCGCATGTGCCATGACACATGTGACAAAAAACTCCTCCATGGGTCCAGCTAAGTCACCCCCCTTACCCCACCAGTGATTCCCAGTGTTCCCCCAGTATCTATACCTTTTTGCAGCGTTGATCCCCCGCGATCCCTCCTCATTCACAATAAACGCTGGGCGCATGTGCAGAGAGTGGCTGTCAGCTCAGCTTCCTGTGTTCAGGGAGAGCTGTGCTGGCTGCATGGACACTGCTGATGTGGACCCGGGGAGGGTAGGTGCAGATTCTTTGCACCCACACTCCACACATGGAGGGTCTGCACCCCTAGAAAATGGGGAATACGTTTTCCCTGAGCGTGCGCCCCCTCCCCCCCCCCCCCCCAAGTCTAGAAGGTCCAGAGTCGTCGTGGGACTTCCAAATAGGATTACAGGGGATTTTGTTTTCTTTACAATAAATTGGTGAAAGAGGGAATGGTTGAGGAGTGGTTTTTTAAATAATTTTTTTTGTCTATTTTTTTTTTCTATTTTTATTACTGACAGTTGGTGATGTCGGGTATCAGACAGACGCCATGAAATCACAAACTGCTGGGCTTGAAGTCAGGTGACATTACACATCTGGTATCAACCCCATTTATTACCGTTTGCCACCGCACCAGGGTAACGGGATGAGCTGGAACGAAGCGCCAGGATTGGCGCATCTAATGGATGCGCCACTTCTGGGGTGGCTGCGGCCTGCTATTTTTAAGCTGGGAAGGGACAATAACTATGGACCTTCCCACCCTGAGAATACCAGACCACAGCTGTCCGCTTTACCTTGGCTGGTGAACCAATTTGGGGGGGAACTCCACTTTATTTTTTAAATTATTTATAAATAATTATAAAAAAAAGAGCGTGGGGGCCCTCCAAATTGGATCCCCAACCAAGGTAAAGCTGCCAGCTGTGATCTACAGCCTGCAGCCATCTGCGTTACCCTAGCTGGGGGAGGCCCCACGTCGCTTTTTTTTTTGTTAAATTATTTAGTTTTTTGGCTAAATACAAGGCTAGGCACCCTTTAGTGCCATATGAAAGTCCCTAAAGGGTGCCAGCTTCGAATATGCAGGGAGGTGGGACATTATATATGTGTTTGACATCAGTCTGCCTGTCTATCTATCTATTCTTTTTTATCTATCTATCCCTCTATTATCTATCCATCCATCTATCCATTATCTATCTATCCATTATCTATCTATCCATTATCTATCTATCCATTATCTATCTATCCATTATCTATCTATCCATTATCTGTCTGTCTATCCTTTATCTCTCTATAAATTATCTATCTATCCCTCTATCTATCCCTCTATCTATCCCTCTATCTATCCCTCATCTATCCCTCATCTATCCCTCATCTATCCCTCTATCTATCCCTCTATCTATCCCTCTATCTATCCCTCTATCTATCCCTCTATCTATCCCTCTATCCATTATCTATCTATCCATTATATATCTCTCTATCCTTCTATCCATCTATCCATTATCTATCTATCCATCTATCTCTCACTCTATCTATCCATTATCTGTCTATCTAGCAATCAATTACTGGGGAACAATTTGAAAAAAAAATTTCTGTTGAGTTAGGTTTTTGAGCGGATTTATACTAAAATTAGAAAGCAGATTCCAAAAATGTAGTCAGTTTTTTTCTATCACGTCAAGTTTTTCCTCCTCAACTTACCTGCCATAGAAGCACAATTGCACTGATTTCTGTAATAAGACTTGTTATCTGAGTACAATTCGACTTATATAGAGCTACGTGGCAACTTGTAAGAGTAGTCACAACTGAGACACTGCCTATTTCTTATATATTTCATTTTTTGTTCATATTTGTACCATTTAAAAAAAAAAATACTTTTTAGGTACAGTAGTTTACATATTTTTGAGAAGACAAAAATCCTATAGTTCAAAAACTTGACGTGATAGAGAAAAACTGAGATCATTTCTGGATTCAGCATCGAAAAATTAATTAAGAACAGTTTTCTGACCTAACTCCTAAAAAATTGCGTTCCCCAGTGTTATCTATCTATCCCTCTATCAATCCATCAATCCATTATATATCTATCCCTCTATCCATCATCTATCTAATAGATAGAGGGATAGATGAATAGATAGACAATGGATGGATAGATAATGGATAGATAGATAGATGGATAGATAATGGATATATAGATAATAGATAGATAGATAAATGGATAGATAGATAGATAGATTGATAGATAATGGATAGATGGATAAATAGAGGGATAGATTGATAGATAATGGATTGATAGATGGATAGTTAGATGAATAGATTGATAGATGGATAGATTGATAGATGGATAGATACATAATGGATACATAGATAATGGATTGATTGATAGATGGATAGATAGATAAAAAGGAATAGATACATAGACAGATAGATACATAGACAGATAGATGGATAGATAATGGATAGATAGATGGATAAAGAGATAATAGATAGATATATAAATAATGGATAGATAGATAGATAGATGGAAAGATAGATAATGGATAGATATATACATAATGGAATGATAGATGGATAGATAGACAGGATAGATAACGGATTGATAGATAATGGATTGATAGATGGATAGACGGATAGATAGATAAAAAAGGATATATAGATAGATGGGTAGATGGAGGGATAGATAAAAAGAGGTAGATAGATAGATGGATGGATGGATAGATAGATATTACAGCTTTTATTTGTGATGTATGCGTTTCCCCCCCAACAGTATGCGTGATGGAGCAGTGACCCTGCGGGAGCTTGGATCTGAGTTCTCGCAAGGTTACTGCCGGTCAGTGACGTCAGTTTGAGTTGTGCTTTACAGCAGCACTGAAGTTCTCGTGAGCTGTAATGTGTTGACATCACCGACCGTGAGAAATGACCTGGAGTTACCCCTGCAGCATCGTTCACGGAATGAGGCTGCATTGAGCACTCACTCACAGACGTTGCTAAATCAGTGTGGATTACGCCAGACCTGGATGTTTGGAAGGGGGGGTCTAATAAAGTGGTGACAGAGGGGCTTTTTGGTGTTTTATTTCAAATTAAGAATTTTTCAGTGTTGTGTTTATTTACTTTACTTACAGATTAGTGATCGCGTGTCATAGACGCTGCCATTACTAATCTTGGACTTAGGCTACTTTCACTCATCAAGTTTTTTCGATCAGGCACAATCTGGAAGAAAAATGGGTAAAACGGATCCGGTACCGCATCCGTTTTATCCCCATAAATTTGCATTGTTACCGGATTGTGCCTGATGGCTTTGCGTTGCATCAGTTTTTTCCGGATGCGGCAAAATTAATTAATGCGGCGGCCGGATGGAACGTTTTATGTAACGTTTTTTGGCCCCTTAAAAAAAACGCATTGCGCCGGATCCGGCGCAATGCGGCGTGGTGTACAATGAAAGTCTATGGACGCCGGATCCGGCGCAATGTGGTTAAACCGGATGCGGCCGCCGCTTCCGGTTTTGTAAATGATCATGCTCCACTTTTTTTTTTCCAAAACATATATAAGCCCTGCAGTAAACATTGTCCACACTACCTGCTATTCTGTCCAGCGTTCCAGTCCAGTGGTGCTGTCGTCCAGTCCAGTGTTCCTGTGCAGTCCAGCGGTCCTTTCCAGCAGTCCAGTGCAGTCCAGCAGTCAGGTCCTGTCGAGTACAGCAGTCCAGGCCAGCGGTCCTGTCCAGCAGTTCGGTCCAGCAGTCGGGTCCGGTCCAGCAGTCGGGTCCGGTCCAGCGGTCCAGTCCAGCGGTCTGGTCCAGCAGTCCGGTCCAGCAGTCCGGTCCAGCAGTCGGGTCCAGCAGTCGGGTCCGGTCCAGCGGTCGAGTCCAGCGGTCCAGGGCAGAGGTACTGTCCAGAGTAATGTCCACAGATCCTGTCCTGAGGTCCTGTCATCCTACTTACAGGTCTTGTTTGTTTCCAGGTCCTGTTCTGCGCTCCAGTCCAGTGGTCCAGTCTGTCCAGTGGTCCGGTCCAGCAGTCCTGTCCAGCGGTCCGGTCCAGCAGTCTAGTCCAGCGGTGCAGTCCTGCGGTCCGGTACAGCAGTCGGGTCGAATCCAGCGGTCCAGGGCAGAGGTACTGTCCAGAGTAATGTCCAGAGATCCTATCCTGAGGTCCTGTCATCCTACTTACAGGTCTTGTTTGTTTCCAGGTCCTGTTCTGCGCTCCAGACCAGCGGTCCAGTCCAGCGGTCCGGTCCAGCAGTCCAGTCCAGCGGTCCGGTCCAGCAGTCGGGTCGAGTCCAGCAGTCCAGGGCAGAGGTACTGTCCAGAGTAATGTCCAGAGATCCTGTCATCCTACTTACAGGTCTTGTTTGTTTCCAGGTCCTGTTCTGCGCTCCAGTCCAGCGGTCCAGTCCATCGGTCCGGTCCATCAGTCCAGTCCAGCGGTCCGGTCCAGCAGTCGGGTCCAGTCCAGCGGTCCGGTCCAGCAGTCTAGTCCAGCGGTGCAGTCCAGCGGTCCGGTACAGCAGTCGGGTCGAATCCAGCGGTCCAGGGCAGAGGTACTGTCCAGAGTAATGTCCAGAGATCCTATCCTGATGTCCTGTCATCCTACTTACAGGTCTTGTTTGTTTCCAGGTCCTGTTCTGCGCTCCAGACCAGCGGTCCAGTCCAGCGGTCCGGTCCAGCAGTCAGGTCGAGTCCAGCAGTCCAGGGCAGAGGTACTGTCCAGAGTAATGTCCAGAGATCCTGTCATCCTACTTACAGGTCTTGTTTGTTTCCAGGTCCTGTTCTGCGCTCCAGTCCAGCGGTCCAGTCCATCGGTCCAGTCCATCGGTCCGGTCCATCAGTCCAGTCCAGCGGTCCGGTCCAGCAGTCGGGTCCAGTCCAGTGGTCCGGTCCAGCAGTTAACCCCAGTCCAGCGGTCCGGTCTGGTCCTGTCCAACGGTCCTGTCCAGCAGTCACATCCTGAATAGGCAAGTTTTTTTCGTCTTTTTTTTTTTTTCTTGTTTTAATTTCTGTAATGTAATTTTATTTTAATAAAGAGCTGCCTGGCTCCGACCTTGTTTAATTTATTTTGAAAAAGAAAAAAAAATATATTAAAATTTATACAAAACCTTTGCATGCGTGGTCTGATTTAACCAAGGTAACTTTATTTGTTTTGGTTGTGTATAAAAGCCAAGCACCTGTGCGTTTTTGGATGTTACTTTACTTTGTACAACATTAAATCGGTGTTAAATGATAAGGTGCGGTTTTACGGGTGTGCAGTAGTTAGGATAGGTATAATCGTGTTTATTTCTTGCAGAAATTTGCACAGAAATAACAAATAAATACAGCTATGTCTTCTTCTGCGAGCCCTCCCTCCTGTTCTCAACAAACTGAGGTATTTTTTTATTTTTTGTTTTTTTGGTAAAAAAAAAAAAAAAAATTAAAAAAAAAAATTTGTTTTTAACAGGTAGCTGAAACATCACAGGTGCTTCCAGAAGGGGACGAAAGGGGTGGAGAAATCCACGGAGCGGGCGGTCAGATTGTAAGTTTCATTTTACAGTAATTGCTTATCACAGCACACCCAACACATAAAAGCACATCATTTTTATTATTTATTTTTCCTAAAGGCTTCCACTTCTAGGGCTCACGATAGAGCTCCTCCAAGATCGTCCCAGGGTCGGCGTCGAGGTGGCGGAGGTCATAGCGTAAGTTAATATATATATATATATATATTTTTTTTTGGTTTAATTTCTACTTTCTGTGCATTTCAGTGTAAATTTCTTTTTTTTTTTTTTTCTTTTTGGGTCAACAGGCTTCACAGCGTGCTCCCGAATCTGACGGTGAGGAGGCCGGATGTATCAACATCGACCTCCTCATCGATGAAGTTCGAGAGGGAGCCGCTGTGGAACATGGGTGACCGCCACCACGCTGATACCATCGTAACCCGTCAACTCTGGGACGAGGTATGCCACGCAGCGGTACAAGGATGGGAGGACCTCAATTCTCGGGCCCAGTAGAAAGCGCGTAAGTATTCGCAGTTCAGTAGGTTATGCTGCAGGATTTAATGTGTTGTATACTAACCACTTTGTGCTTTCAACTTCCAGGTGACAAACTTCAGAAGCGGTGGCGGTCTATCAGGGATCGCTTCAAGAAGGAGTTGAATCTAGAGATGTAGGCCCCGAGTGGATCTGGAGGACGCAGATCCAAATACAGATACTTTAGAGTGTTGTCGTTCCCCCGGACAACTATGGTGTGCAGAAGGTAAATATTCTCCACAATATGTATTAAGTAAAATTGTTTACATGTCTAACCTTTTTTGTCTTTTAGCCAGGGCCAATCAATAGCAATTTAACCCTAGAACGCGCAAGCAATTCAATCTACCATTGAAAACAAATGACCTAGCAGGCCTGCGAGGCCCCAGGTATGCGTTCTAGGGTTAATTAATATTTTTTTTTTTTCTCTTTGTAACAGCACCGTCTGCAGCACTCGGGAGCCTGCATCGAACCCTTCTGGAGCGATCCCACCAGAGTCCGCCACTGGGGAACACATGCACATACCCCACCCATCTGCACCTTCCCTCACATCTGGTCCCTTGGTCCCATCCACCTGCGCTGGAGCATCAGGTGAGACTTCATTACCTGAAGCTGCTGGTGACGAGGTAGCTTTTCCCCTACCCCACCCCTCTGACACTGCTGCCCTCAGTACAACACCTTTGGGTTCTGGGCGTCAGCGTCAGAGGGGTCAGGATAGGAGCTAGGCGCCCGAGTTCTTGCATCTAAATGCAGCCTTCCAGAACGCCATTAAATTGTTAGCAGAACAAGTACTGGTTTTAGCCTCATGCAGAACACTATGGAGAAAAATAAGCACGAACTGTGCACGCGTCTGGACAGGATGCATTTAGATGCAAGTAAATCGCCAAATCATTGCTTTTTTCAAGCGGTACTCGAGCGCATGGAAAAGCTGTCTCCTGACCAGCAGATGCATGTAATGCAAACCACACCGCATGCTCTGGCGCAGGTTTGCTCCCAACCACCTTCACCCAGCACTCGTCCTGCACCTGCCCCCCCTCCAGCCAATGTCCCTCCTCCCCCTCCTGCCCAGTACCAGCCTCCTGCCCAGTACCAGCCTCCTGCCCCGTACCAGCCTCCTGCCCCGTACCAGCTCCCAACCACATCTGCCCCGCCACTCCCTACCCACTACCACCTCTCACCTTCCACACGCATCATGACCCCAAGACAAGCCTCTACTTCACCCACCACCTCTTCTGTCTCCCAATCCCTCCACTCCACCCATCAATCCTTACCAAATCCCAACCCATCTCCTGTTTTCCCTCTCGGTTTCTCCACCACCCCTTCACCTTCTGTTACTTCCCCACCACCAACACCACCACTTTCCACCCTACATACTCCCATTGTGCATGTGTTCCCATCTGACAGGCCCTCCAGTACTATCTCCATCCCAACCCTAAGATATACGAATTTATAAATTTTTTTATATGTATGTAATAAAAAAATATAACTTTTTTGTTGAAATGATTTATTTGTTCTGGGGTTTTTTTGTAATCAGATTTTTAAAGTTTAGATGGTAATAAGGTATAATACACAATATAAAAGTTACAATACTTTAAACATGTTATAATAATAAGGTGCAATAATTACAAAATTTTAAAATGTACAAAAATTTTAAAATTAACAAGGTTAACAAGGTACAGAAATCTTTTCCAAAATATTTTTTTTTAATAAAACTACAGAGAAATATTAGATCATTTGATCTTGCCAATCTACTCTACCTTCTGGGGACACAAAATATTCTGCATACTTGTCACAGATTGTTGAACTGGCAACACTACTTCTAAAACCAGGATTAGTGTAATAAGACAAAGAGGTTGATTCCACAGTCATGTCATCCATGGACATTGGTTCCTTTGTTAAAACAAAATTATGTAGTACCACACATGCTTTGATTAACTCATCAACAGTTTCAATGTTTAAATTGATTGCAGTTAACCAATCATAGGCATCGTTGGGCGGGGGAAGCAGGGAATACGAGATGGAATAATGAGCGGCTAGCATTTTCAAAAGCTGATGAACCCGCCACAGTGTGACAGCTGTGCAGCGCCACGCCCGTGATCGGTGAGTAAGAAAGAGAGAGGGAGAGACCGACTGACCAAAATGGCCGCCGGCTTATATAGCCCCTATGACGCTGTACGGCCAAGCCAATCACAGTAACACCACAACAAAGATGGCTGCGGCGTTACTGTGAGGGCAAGCAACATCAAATGTGTTCATTGGCAGGAAAAAGACGCCAGGAAGTGAGAAATGAAAGTATTGAAGCGAATACCTTATTAGCCGTCGGATAGCGAATGCCTCGAATACCCCATTATCAGTCGGATACCAAATAGTGGCAAATGCATTCGTTCATCCCTAATTATAACTATAGAACACTTAAACGGATCCCGGTGATTTGACACTGTTTTTTCATGACATAATGTACTTCATGATACTTGTATCTTTAGGCTGATATTTTTTTAGTTTATTTATGAAAAAGAATTGGAAATTTGGCAAAAAATGTAGAAAATTTCACAATTTTCAAACTTTGAAATGTTATACCCATAAATCTGAGAATTAGGTCACACAAAATAGTGACTAAACATCTCCCTCATGCCTATTTTACATCAGCACAATTGTTTAAACATATTTCTTTGTTAGGAAGTTAGAAGGGTTCAGAGTTCATCAGCAATTTTTCCTACAAAAATTACAAAATCATTTTTTAGGGACCACATCACATTTGAAGTGACTTTGAGAGGCCTAGGTGACAGAAAATACCCAAATGTTACACTATTCTAAATACTGCACACTTCACACTTCTCAAAACCCCATCCAAGAAGTTTATTAACCTTTTAAGTGCTTTACAGGAACCAAAGCAATGTGGAAAGAAACAATGAAAATTTAACTTTTTCCCACAAAAATGTTACTTTAGCCATAAAATTTAAGATTTTTACAAGACTAATAATAGAAAATGCACCACACAGTTTGTTGTGCAATTTCTCCTGAGTAAGCAGATACCTCATATGTGGTGGAAATCTACTGTTTGGGCACACAGCAGGACTTGGGCAGAAAGGAGAGCAATTTAAATTTTTGTAACCAAAATTAGCTGGAATCATTAGCAGACGTCATGTTGAGTTTGGAGACTCCCTGATGTCACTAAACAGTGGCACTCCCCCACAAGTGACCCCATTTTAGAAATTAGGCCTTTCAAAGAATTTATGTAGATGTTTGGTGAGCACGTTGAACACCAAGGGGCTTCACAAAAGTTTATAGGGTTGAGCCGTGAAAATAAAAAAATAATGTACATTTTTACCACAAAATTATTACTTCAACCAGATAGCTTTTTTTCACAAGGGTATCAGGATAAAATGCACCATAAAATGTATTGTGCAATTCCTCCTGAGTATGCCGATACCTCATACAGTCATATGAAAAAGTTTGGGCACGCCTATTAATGTTAACCTTTTTTCTTTATAACAATTTGGGTTTTTGCAACAGCTATTTCAGTTTCATATATCTAATAACTGATAGACTGAGTAATATTTCTGGATTGAAATGAGGTTTATTGTACTAACAGAAAATGTGCAATCCGCATTTAAACAAAATTTGACCGGTGCAAAAGTATGGGCACCTCAACATAAAAGTGACATTAATATTTTGTAGATCCTCCTTTTGCAAAAATAACAGCCTCTAGTCCAGGGGTCTCAAACACGCGGCCCCTCAGGGTAGTTCATACGGCCCCCAGGCCCGTGCCCTTGTTCACTATCGCGGCAGGTGCAGGGGCCGCAGCCACTGTCTGCGCTTTGTCAGATGAATGTGTTGGCGGCGCTCCGCTCTGGCGCCGGCAATACAATCATCTCACATAAATCACTGACAGTGACACTGCAGCTGCCGCGATAGTGAACAGGGGCACGGGCCTGGGGGCCGCACGAAGCAGAGGTGAGGCAGCGGAGGGAGCGCGGGACAGGTGAGCAGGTGAGAAGAACGGTGTGTGTGTGTTGGACAGTAACCCCTTAGCGACCTATGACGTACTGGGTACGTTATGGCTCCCTGGTACTTAAGGACCCATGACGTACCCAGGACGCCATGGCGAATCGCAGCCCCGGTGGCTGCGATCGCTGCAAATACCTTAGATTCGGGGAGTAGGGGACCTCAGGAGGGGTGGTGTCTCCTCCCCGGACCTACGGAGGCTGTGATTGGCTGACGAACGCCGCTCAGCCAATCACAGCCACTAATGTTTCAGCCATTGAAAATCGCTGAAACATTGAAATCCAGACAAGATCAGTGCAGCTGTAGCACTGATCATTGGCTGGAGCTGGGTGACCTGTGTTTCACCCGCCCCCAGCTCTGATTGGAGAAACCAGCCTTGTGACCGATCTCTTTAATCACTGTGGATCTGGGGCCGTAGACCACTCCCCTCACCTTCACTCCGGCGTCTGCTGTGGAAGGTGAGGGGAGCTGCTGACCCATTACTACAGGATGGGGACAAAGTGCACACATTACTATGAGATGGGGATAAGGCTGGGGACATTACTATAGGATGGGGACATTACAAGGATGGGCACATTACTATTGGATGGGGACATTATAATATAGTATGGTGACATTACTATAGGATAGGGACTAGGATGGGCACATTACTATATAATGGGGACACGACTGGTGACATTAGGATGGGGACAAGGTGGGCACAGTACTATAGGATGGGCACAGTACTGTAGGCTGGGGACAGTACTACAGGATGGGGACAAGGTGGGCACATTACTGTAGGATAGGGACATTACTACAAGGGGACAAGGATGAGAAACATTACTATAGAATAGGGATAATGCTATAGGGTGGGGACAAGGTTGGCACATTACTAAAGGATGGGCACATTACTATAGAATGGGGACAGTACTATAGGATGGGGACATTGCTACAAGGGGACAAGGATGGGGAACATTACTATAAGACGGGGGACAAGGATGGACACATTACTATAGATTGGGGACATTACTATAGGATGGGGACAAGGATGAACACATTACTACAAAATGGGAAACATTACTTTAGGATGGGGACAAGGATGAGCACATTACTGTGGAATGGGGACTAGGATGGGGCACAATACTACAAAGGGACAAGGATGAGCACATTACTGTGGGATGGGGACTAGGATGGGGCACAATACTACAAGGGGACAAGGATGAGCACATTACTGTGGGATGGGAACTAGGATGGGGCACAATACTACAAGGGGACAAGGATGAGCACATTACTGTGGGATGGGGCACAATACTACAAGGGGACAAGGATGAGCACATTACTGTGGGATGGGGACTAGGATGGGGTACAATACTACAAGGGGACAAGGATGAGCACATTATTGTGGGATGGGGACTAGGATGGGGCACAATACTACAAGGGGACAAGGATGGGCACATTACAACAATATGGGGAACATTACTAAAAGATGTTGGTCAAAATTTCTATATAGTGCTAATTGTAAGACTTAGTTACAAGAAAGGAATAATATGTAAAAAAAAAATGTTTATATTTAAACAAAGAATGTGCACGTTTGCTATAATGAACAAGTGAAAATGTTCAATGATCAGTGATCCCAAGGTGTGTAAAAAAAATAAAATATATATATTATATATGGAACCAATAAAAATGTCACTTTGTCCTGCAAAGAATGCGGCCCCCCAAATTATTTTATTTCCTCTGTGCGGCCCATACACTCAGCAGAGTTTGAGACCCCTGCTCTAGTGGCTTCCTGTAGCTTTTAATGAGTTCCTGGATGAAGGTATAGTTGACCATTCCTGTTTACAAAACAATTCCAGTTAAGTTTGATGGTCGCCGAGAATGGACAGCACGCTTCAAATCATCCCATAGATTTTCAATGATATTCAGGTCTGGGGACTGGGATGGCCATTCCAGAACATTGTAATTGTTCCACTGCATGAATGCCTGAGTAGATTTGGAGCGGTGTTTTGGATCATTGTCGTGCTGAAATATCCATCCCCTGTGTAACTTCAACTTCGTCACTGATTCTTCCACATTATTGTCAAGAATCTGCTGATACTGAGTTGAAACCATGCGACCCTCAACTTTAACAAGATTCCCAGTGCCGGCATTAGCCACACAGCCCCAAAGCATGATGAAACCTCTACCAAATTTTACTGTGGGTAGCAAGTGCTTTTCTTGGAATGCCGTGTTTTTTTGCCTCCATGCATAGCGCCTTTTTGTATGACCAAACAACTCAATCTTTGTTTCATCAGTCCACAGGACCTTCTTTCAAAATGTAACTGGCTTGTCCAAATGTGCTTTTGCATACCTCAGGCGACTCGGTTTGTGGCGTGCCTGCAGAAACCGCTTCTTTCGCATCACTCTCCCATACAGCTTCTCCTTGTGCAACGTGAGCTGTATTGTTGACCGATGCACATTGACATGATCTGCAGTAAGATGATGCTGCAGGTCTTTGGAGGTGGTCTGTGGATTGTCCTTGACTGTTCTCACCATTCTTCTTCTCTGCCTTTCTGATATTTTTCTTGGCCTGCCACTTATGGGCTTAAAAAGAACTGTACCTGTGATTTTCCATTTCCTTACTATGTTCCTCACAATGGAAACTAACAGATTAAATCTCTGAGACAATTTTTTGTATCCTTCCCCTGAACAACTATGTTGAATAATCTTTGTTTTCTGATCATTTGAGAGTTGTTTTGAGGAGCCCATGATGCCACTCTTCATAGGAGATTCAAATAGGAGAACAAATTGCAAGTGGCCACCTTAAATACCTTTCCTCATGATAGGATACACCTGCCTATGGAGTTCAAAGCTCAATGAGGTTACAAAACCAATTTAGTGCTTTAGTAGGTCAGTAAAAAGTAGTTAGGAGTGTTCAAATCAAGAAATTGATAAGGGTACCCATACTTTTGCACTGCTCAAATTTTGTTTACATGCGGATTGCACATTTTCTGTTAGTACAACAAACCTCATTTCAATCCAGAAATATTACTCAGTCCATCAGTTACTAGATATATGAAACTGAAATAGCTGTTGCAAAAACTCAAATTGTTATAAAGAAAAAAGGTTAACATTAATAGGGGTGCCCAAACTTTTTCTTATGACTGTATGTGGTGGAAATCAACTGTTTGGGTGCAACGCAGTGCTCATAAGGGAAGGAGCGCCATTTGTTTGCAAAATTGGCTGGAATCATTAGCGGATGCCATGTCACGCTTGGAGAGCCCCTGATGTGCCTATGCAGTGGGGCTCCCCTACATGTGACCCCATTTTGGAAACTAAACCAGTCAAGGAATTTATCTAGATGGTTGGTGAATACCTAGAATGCCCGGGGCATCACAGAATATAACGTTGAGATGTGAAAATGAAAAAAAGTAAATAAAACACATTTTTTAACCTCAAAAATGTTGTGTTAACCACAAATTTGTCAAATTCACTAGGGTAAAAGGGGACCAAGAACCATAAAAGTTTGTTGTGCAATTTTTCCTGAGTACACAAGTATCCCATATGTGGTCAAGAACTTCTTTTGAGGCACAGTGCGAAGTGAAGAATGGAAGGAGCGCAATATTGGAGTGCAGAATTAGTTGTTATGGTTTGCAGGTGGCATGTCACATTGGCAGAGCCCTTTAGGGGCCAGAAAAGCAGAAACTCCCCACAAGTGATCCAATTTTACAAACTGCACCCCTCAATGAATTCATCCAGGGGTGCAGTGAGCATATTGACACTACAGGTGTGTCACAAAATTTTATACTATTGGGTGGTGAACAAAAAAGAATTCAATTTTACCACTAAAATGTTGTTTTAACCACAGATTTTCAATTTTCACAAGGGGAAAAGGTAAAAAAGGCCCTAAAATGTGTTACACAACTTTTTTGAAAGTGGCAATAACTCGCATGTGACTGTAAAGTACTGTTTGACTGCATCACAGGGCTCAGGAAGGAAGGAGTGCTATTTGATTTTTGGAGCACAGATTTTCCTAGAATAGTTTCTGGACTCTATTTGCAGAGCCCCCAAGTGCCAGAACAGAAGAAATCCCTCTGAAGTGACCCAATTTTGGAAAATACTCCACTCTGAGAATTCATCTATGGGTGTAGTGACGATTTAGTCTCTGGAAAGATGACAAAAAGAGGAAGAACGTACCTAATGGAGCGGGATCACCACATAGTAAAGTATCAAAAACAAGTTTCTTTTATTTGATAAATCACACATAAAAAACCCACACATGACAAAGTACAAAAAATACATAGTGACAAATGCAGACATCTAAAAACAATTAAAAGCACAAATGCACTTGAGTATAACCCACATTTAAATGTTATTTTGGTCCACACCCAATAACCACAATTATAATCACAAGTCCTGAAATAACCCTGTGATCATACCAAAGAGAAAGATTTGTAAATAAACAAATTATATAAAGCTAGCTGCCTAAGCAATGTGGGTGTATGCTGTGATTGACATTTAATAATAACGATATCTAATAGCATTTCTTCTCTTGAGCCTCCTGTTTTTTGGATGTTATTGCTTCGAATATACATGGTCTGTGAGGCCAAATAAACGTGTGGCTTAGCGCTGAATTTATATTTGCCAAATACAACTCTATATGCTTCTTGGATCTCATCTTCACGCATGCGCCGGTTACGGAGTATGGACGCATGCATATTGGTGCTGACTAGCGCCTTCCCTGCAGTCTGCGCATGCATTGGCATCAGGCCCTAACGCATGCGTGGTTTAATGTAGGGGTAGGTGGGGATGTACCTATCATGAGATCTTTAGTATAAGCGCTGCTTAAGCGTTAGATGGTTGTCCTGACAATGACTGGGTGCCCTGACTTCCACCACATAGGCGCAGTTTATGCAGCCACAGTGTGGGAGCAGCAATACAGCGTACATGGTCTCCCTGGTAACGCTCCGTTTACACCTGCCTCCATTAGTTCACATCCTGGCTCTGGACCCCTGCTACACAGGTGATTTATATTGCTTTTGACCATTTCATCTTTAACCCCTTAACGACCCATGACGTACTGGGTGCGTCATGGATCGTGTGCCATTAAGCCCCGCCCCCTGCTGCAAGCAGGCGGCGATCCACGCACATATCAGCTGTTTTCAACAGCTGACATGTGTGCCTGCTAGCCTCGGGTGGAATCGCTTCCACCTGCGGCCATTAACCCCTTACATCTCGCTGCCAAAATCTGGCAGTGATATGTATATGCGCGCCGCCATGACAGTCACTTACCCCGCCCCCACCGGAAGTCTTGTGACAAGATCACGTGACTTTCGGTGGTTGCCATGGTAGCACAGGGTCATGTGATAACGCCTGTAGCTAACATGACTCACTTCCTCTCAATGCCGGAATACAGCCGGCATTGAAAGTAACGCACCAAATCTGCAGTTCTCAGCTCTGTAGCTGAAATCTGCAGATAGTGCAGAGCGATCGGATTGCTGATCGCTATAGCCCCCTAGGGGGACTAGTAAAATTAAAAAAAAAAAAAAAAAAACCTAAAAGTTCAAATCACCCACCTTTCACCCCATTGAAAATTAAAGGGTTAAAAAAATAAAAAATATACACATATTTGGTATCGCCGCGTTCAGAAATGCCCGATCTATCAAAATATAAAATCAATTAATCTGATCAGTAAATGGCATAGCAGCAAAAAAATTCCAAAAGCCAAAATTACATTTTTTGGTCGCCGCAAATTTTGCGCAAAATGCAATAACAGGCGATCAAAACATAGAATCTGCGCAAAAATGGTACAATTAAAAACGTCATGTCGAGACGCAAAAAATAAGCTGTCACTGAGCCTCAGATCCCGAAAAATGAGAACGCTACGGGTTTTGGAAAATGGCGCAAAACGTGTGCCACTTTTTTTGGACAAGCTTGTGAATTTTTTTTAACCCCTTAGACACAAGTAAACCTATACATGTTTGGTGTCTACAAACTCGCACTGACCTGAGGCATCACATAGATACATCAGTTTTACCATATAGTGAACACAGTGAATAAAATATCCCAAAAACTATTGTACGATCACACTTTTTTTGCAATTTTTCCACACTTGGAATTTTTTTGCCATTTTCCAGTACACTATATGGTAAAACTTATGGTTTCTTTTAAAAGTACAACTCGTCCCGCAAAAAACAAGTCCTTACATGACATGATTGATGAAAAAATAAAAAAGTTACGGCTCTCAGAAAAAGAGGAGCAAAAAACAAAAACGCAAAAATGTAAAGTGCCCGGGGGCTGAAGGGGTTAAATAGAACACACATATGTCAGTTTGTGTATGTCTTGCCGTTGAGAAAGCTGCTGAAGAGCAGCGATAGGCGTGGGACATCTACCCACACTTGGTCCACTACCTCACTTGTCCTGTCCTGGATGGTGTAGATCTGCCTGTTTATTCCTAGAGGTTTTGTGTGGGGTTTTTTTGTTTGTTTTTTTTTTCCTGCTGAGTTTATCTTGCTGCAGTCTTTCAGCTGGCTACTGGGCTCCTTATTTACCTTACAATAGCCCAGCCTGCTGATTGTTCCATTCATGCTGGGATTTCCACAGGAATTCCCTGCACAGCCATTTGTTAGTTTTGTCAGCCTGACTTCATTCAACATCCTTTTTTCATAGATATGGCTGTTTGTTTTGGAATAGTTCAGCCAGTTGGCTGATTTTCAACATTTTAATATCTGCAGGGTTTCCTTGCTTAAGGTCCAGTCACACTAAGCAACTTACCAGTGATCCCAACAACGATAGGGATCGCTGGTAAGTTGCTAGGAGGTTGCTGGTGAGATGTCACACTGCGACGCTCCAGCGATCCCACCAGCAACCTGACCTGGCAGGGATCGCTGGAGCGTCGCTACACGAGTTGCTGATGAGCTCACCAGCAACCAGTGACCAGCCCCCAGCGCCGCGTGGAAGATGCTGCGCTTGGTAACTAAGCTAAATATCGGGTAACCAACCCGATATTTACCTTGGTTACCAGCGCACGGAGCTATGCGTGCAGAGAGCAGGGAGCAGCGCACACTGAGCGCTGGCTCCCTGCTCTCCTAGTTACAGCACACATCGGGTTAATTACCCGATGTGTGCTGCAGCTACATGTGCACAGAGCAGGGAGCAGCGCACAATGCTTAGCGCTGGCTCCCTGCTCTCCTAGCTACAGCACACATCGGGTTAATTAACCCGATGTGTCCTGCAGCTACATGTGCACAGAGCAGGAGCCGGCACGGACAGTGAGAGCGGTGGAGGCTGGTAACAAAGGTAAATATCGGGTAACCAAGGACAGGGCTTCTTGGTTACCCGATGTTTACTGTGGTTACCAGCCTCCGCAGAAGCCGGCTCCTGCTGCCTGCACATTTAGTTGTTGCTGTCTCGCTGTCACACACAGCGATCTGTGCTTCACAGCGGGACAGCAACAACTAAAAAATGGCCCAGGACATTCAGCAACAACCAACGACCTCACAGCAGGGGCCAGGTTGTTGCTGGATGTCACACACAGCAACATCGCTAGCAACGTCACAAAAGTTGTTCGTTAGCAGCGATGTTGCTAGCGATGTTGCTTAGTGTGACGGGGCCTTTAGGCTGCTAGCTTTATATAATTTGTTTATTTACAAATCTTTCTCTTTGGTATGATCACAGGGTTATTTCAGGACTTGTGATTATAATTGTGGTTATTGGGTGTGGACCAAAATAACATTTAAATGTGGGTTATACTCAAGTGCATTTGTGCTTTTAATTGTTTTTAGATGTCTGCATTTGTCACTATGTTTTTTTGTACTTTATGTCATGTGTGGTTTTTTTTATGTGTGATTTATCAAATAAAAGAAACTTGTTTTTGATACTTTACTATGTGGTGATCCCGCTCCATTAGGTACGTTCTTCCTCTATTTGTCATTATTGCATTGTGTACCTAGGAGGCACCACTTTTAGGTGGTGCCATCCCTTCTCCTTTCTTTCTCAGGATTTAGTCTCTGGAAAGCACACATGGTGTCAAATGCAGTGAATATGGAAGAATTAAAAATTATAAATAAGTCCTTGTTGTGCCCAGTACATTGTGCCCAGCTTGTGCTTCTGGAAACCTGCACTATGTATATTTAGGCTGGCTCACCTCAATACAATAATGCAAAACATGTGGACGCTAATTGTGGTTTAGGATAATAACAAATGGGAGAAAAGGGTTAACCGCGCTGCTGTGGAGAAAATCAGAAGATGAATGCAAGGGTTAATCTTCGTGATTTTTATATTTTCTACGTGTTTAAGAGTCTTGACTGACTCCATCAGGAATCAAAAACCATTTATGTACTGTTTAAACTGTGGTTTAGGCACATTGTGGCGCTCAGAAGAGAGAGGGGCATTTGGATTTGGGAGCGGAGATATTGCCTGCTTTCTTTTTTGAGAGGGGAGCCAAAACATTATTACAGAGCCTGTGTGCTACCAGTAATGTGGAAGCCCTCCATATGTATATTACCCAATGATGGACTTAATTGGGGACTTGAGTTTTTGTGGGTTGAGTTGAATGCTATTAGGTGACGATTTTAGTATAGAACATTTTGGAACAGTTCCCATTTAGCCTATGCTCTATGCTGAGCACTTACATCCACTTACATCGGTGCTTCCATCTACATCTCTGAAATTTGTGATTCAGGTGAAACCTGCAAAGAATCCATTCACTACTGAGGCAGCAGTTACTCCGGACTCTTGTTTGACATCTGTTTAGCGGTGTCTGTCTGTTCAAAAGTGAACAAAACTGTTGATAACCGCACTTTTGTGCAAACCTAAAAAGAGGTGCAAAAAGATAGACACCACGGGACCACAGGCCAGATGGTAGGTCAAAATGTTACGCCCTCCGTCTCAATACAGTAAATTTTCGATTGGGAATTTTGTCTGAATCACGTTTTTCAGAGATCTAGGGTATGTGCCCACGATCCACACACGCTGTGTCCTGGACCGCAGCTGCCCATGCCCACGATAAGGGTTTGGGACGCTGTGGACATTCGCTCTCTTTTCCCAGTTGAGTACAATCGCGCTTCCGCAAACATAAACTGAGAGGGTGGGAAGCCACTCCGAATGTCAGTTTATGCTGCGGAGAAAAGCACAGTGGGCATGGGATTTCTATAAATCCCATTCACTGTGGTAGTACTGTATAATGCAGAGTTTTGGAAGAAGCCAAATATGTTACATTCAAAATGCTGCTATTCCCGATTGTGGGCACGTACTTACATGTAATTTCCAGTGTAAGCGCTCAGCGTGGAGCACAGGATAAATATGAGCAGTGCCGTACTGCGATTCAGAATGCGAGGAAAAATGCACAAATCAATAGCAGTTGAAGAACTGGCTTTATTTATTTATTTTTTAAGCCGTTCACCGTGCGGTAGAAGTGATTTGGCAACTTTATTCCTCAGGTCAATAAGATTACTGTGATACTAGGCTTATATAGTTTTGGCAACTACCACACTAAAAATGCTGTTTTACAAAATAAAGTTTTTTTTCATCATTAAAGTTTGAAGGCTATAGTTTTTTTTTATTTTTCTGGCCAACAGAATCATGTGAGAGATTGTGTTTTGTGGGATGAGCTGGTATTTTTATTGGTACCATTTTTGGCCACATAATAGTTTTTGATTGCTTTCTATTCCACTTTTTGTGAGGCAGACTCATACGACAGCAATTCAGGAATAGTTTTTTTTTTTCTTTTTTAACGCCATTCACTGTGCTATAAAAGTGGTAAGACCGCTTTATTCTTCAAGTTACTACAATTACAGCAATACTAGATTTATGTAGTTTATGTTTTGCTACTTTTACACCATAAAAACAATTTTATAGAAAAAAAACAAAACAGTTTTTGCATTGCTGTATTCTAAGAGCTATAACTTTTTTATTTTTCCACTGATTGAGCTGTATGGTGGCTTGTTTTTTTGTGGGACAAGATGACATTTTCACCTGTACCATATATATGACTTTTTGATCGCCTTTTATTCAACTTATTTTGTCAGCTATATGATGAAACGACAATTTTTGCAACTTTTTTTTTTTACCGTGGTAACTGAAGGGGTTAACTAGTTTGACAGTTTTATAGATCGGGTTGCTACAGATGCGGGAATACCAAATGTGTGTACATTTTTGGTTTGCTTTTTTTTTATACATTTAAATATTTACTAGTTGGTTTTTTTTGCGCTTTATTTTCAGATTTTTTTAAAACTTTTTTTTTTTACTTAGTCCCTTTATGTCACATTAATTTTCAACATTCTGATCACTCCTATAATCCACTGAAGTGATTGATCACTGCAGTTGATTGTGTCAAAGCTGCACTCGCAGCACTGACAGATCGCCACACACTCCATGCATCCAGCATGGTCTGTGAGGTTTTCTGTAGCTCAGTAACCCAGGGTAGTCATGGTGACAATTCCAGGTTACCATGGCAGCGAATGGCTCCCTGTGATTACAATACAGGAACCCGATCGCCAGGGAGAGGTAAGCGATTCCTCTCCTTGCCTCTTGAATGCTGCGATCAAATTGATTGCAGCATTTAGGGGGTTAATCTGCCTGGAGCAATGCGGGGACAACTCTTGGCAGTGAAAGCCGGGTCCTGGCTGTAACATCAGCCAGACACCTGGCGGCAATCGCAGGTACAGGGTAGGAACCCCCGTGGTTGCAATGACGTAACTGTACGTCATAGGTCGGGAACGCACTGATTACTATGACGTACAGTTACGTTAAGGGTCGAGAAGGGGTTAAGAGACATCTCAGTCTTTGGTTGTAGAAAGGGTTTGCACATACATTTTCTCTTTGTGACTAGGATATTGATTCTAAGGTATTGCAAGCAAGAGAAACCTGCCTCAGGTGTGGAATATGTGGCAAAACTCAATGGTAGCCTTAGAACGGAAGAATGAATAGCGCAAATATCTGGCACAGCAGATAAACTTCTTAACACTTTCGTACCCTGAATTGCGTTTAGCGATTCTCCAGATCTAGCAACTTGGTTACGATAGACATAAGAACTCCTCCATATTTCATACTTCCACATTTTATCAGCTTTACATTTTTTGAGTATGCATCATGGACTGAAAGCCATCCAAGTGAGAATACTTCCCCTTTCTCTTCTCCTTTGCCTATACTTCCTATTCTAAATGTCTCTCTTTTCCTTCTTGAAGGGGTATTCCCATATCCAAGATTCTATCCCAATATGTAGTAGGTGTTATTAATAATAATAATAATAATAATAATAATAATAATTTTTTAAAAAAATGGCTCCAATTAGAAATGTATTATAGTTCTCCTGATATAACCATGTCTCTTAACTCATGCGCAGGGCATTGCAGTTTAGGTATCTATGGTTATGTCCACTCATATAGTAACAGTCGTAGCCATGGATACCTAAGCTGTAATGTCCTGCAGATGAGATAAAAGATTTGGCTATATCAGGAGAACTATACTACATTTCTAATTGGAGGTATTTGCTAATATTATTATTACACCTACTTCATTAAGATGGGAATACCCCTTTAACTCTCTTCTTTTGTATGGTTAGCTAGTCACTTCTTTTTCTACATCTGACTAGCTGTAGAAAAGTAAAAAGGTTTAGCTTTATGCTCCGTTCTCTATTTCTATGTAAGAATAATGGCATTGCGATAACTTATACTTGTTTGCTGATTATACTGTACTAGAAGGTGGCCCGATTCTAACGCTTCGGGTATTCTAGAATTTACGTGTTGTGTAGTTAATGTATGATTTTTGTTATATATATAGATGTTGTTGTGTGTAGTTGCCAAGTGTTTGTGTAGGGCGCTGTAAATGTTCTGGGTGTTGTCTGGGTGGGGGGGTGAGAGTGGTGTTTGTGTGTTGCGTTGTGTGTTGCATTGTTTGTGGAGCGCTGTGTGTCTGTAGAGTTGTGTGTGTGGTGCTGTGTGTGTTGCGCGGTTTGTGTGGGTGTGTGTGTGTGGGGTGCGTGTGTGTGTTTTGGGGGAGGTATGTTTTGTGCAATGTGTGTGTTGCGCAGTATGTGCATATATTTGTGTGTGCCGCGGTGTTTGTGTGTTGTGTGTGTGCAGCATTGTCTGTGTGTGTGTGGGTGTCTGTGTAGGGAGGTGTTTGTGGTTCCCAGTGTGTGTGTGGTGTGTTGTGCGGTGCGTGTGTGGCGGTGTGTGTGTGTTTTGGGGCGAGGTGTGCACCCCCCATCGTGGTCCACCCCCATGCTGCACCCCCCATCGTGCCCCATCCCCCATGCTGCGCACCCCCCATCGTGCTCCATCCCCCATGCTGCGCACCCCCCATCGTGCTCCATCCCCCATGCTGCGCACCCCCATCGTGCCCCATCCCCCATGCTGCGCACCCCCCTTCGTCTTTCATCCCCCCATTCTGGGCACCCCCCATCGTGGTCCACCCCCCATGCTGCACCCTCCATCGTGCTCCATCCCCCATGCTGCGCACCCCCCATCGTGTTTCATCCCCCCATTCTGGGCATCCCCCATCGTGCTCCATCCCCCCATGCTGCGCACCCCCCATCGTGTTTCATCCCCCCATTCTGGGCACCCCCCATCGTGGTCCACCCCCCATGCTGCACTCCCCATCGTGCTCCATCCCCCATGCTGCACTCCCCATCGTGCTCCATCCCCTATGCTGCACCCCCCATCGTGCTCCATCCCCCATGCTGCACTCCCCATCGTGCTCCATCCCCCATGCTGCACCCCTCATCGTGCTCCATCCCCCATGCTGCGCACCCCCCATCGTGTTTCATCCCCCCATTCTGGGCACCCCTCATGGTGGTCCACCCCCCATGCTGCACCCCCCCATCGTGCTCCATCCCCCATGCTGCACTCCCCATCGTGCTCCATCCCCCATGCTGCAAACCCCTCAGAGAGGAGTATAATAGGAGGATTATAATAGGAAGAGTATAATGGGAGGAGTAGTCCTGGGGAAAAAGGAATATAATGGGAGGAGTTGTCCTGGGGGAGGTGTACAGGTGCCCAATGTGTGCGGGGGGCGTTGCCTAGTTGGCATCGCGTGTGGGGGGTGTGGCCTAGTGGGCATCGCGTGCGGGGGCGTGGCCTAGCGGGCATCGCGTGCGGGGGGTGGCCTAGCGGGCATCGCGTGCGGGGGGCAGGCCTGGCCAAACGGTTAATCCATGAAAGGGGCAGGGCCAGGGCGAGCCGAGCGGCCAATCCGTGTGGAGGGGCAGGGCCAGGCCGAGCCCAGCTGCCAATCCGACGGTTGACACTGTAAGGACACTGTCACTGTGACACAATTTTGGAGCAAGACAGACAGACAGACAGAATAAGGCAATTATATATATATAGATAATTGTCAATATTTGGAATGTTCTAACATTTATCTTGCTGTAATGATTAAGCTGATAAAAACCAATAAACTCTTGATTTACAAAAAAAATATAATAATGTATGTATATAACCAGGGCTGTATTTGGCCTTCATGCTGCCCTAGGCACTAAGTGGTTGTGCCCCATATGCTGGGCTCACACATAGCGACGCAGCAGCGATCACGACGGGCGACATGACCTTATCAGGATCGCTGCTGCGTCGTTACATGGTTGCTGGTGAGCTGTCAAACAGGCAGATCTCACCAGCGACCAGTGACCAGCCCCCAGCGACGGGTGGAAGCGGTGCTGCGCTTGGTAACTAAGGTAAATATCGGGTAACCAAGGGTTTTGGTTACCCGATATTTACATTGGTTACCAGCGCACACCGCTTAGCGCTGGCTCCCTGCACGCCAGAGTACACATCAGGTTAATAAGCAAACCCTTGCTTATTTACCCGATGTGTACTCTGACGTGCAGGGAGCAGGCAATACACAGGCAGCGTTAGAGCGGCGGACACTGGTAACGAAGGTAAATATCGGGTAACCAAGGAAAGGGCTTCCATTGGTTACCCGATGTTTACCTTGGTTACAGCTTACCGCAGGCTGCCAGAAGCTGGCTCCCTGCTCGCTTCAGTTCGTCGCTCTCTCGCTGTCACACACAGCGATGTGTGCTTCACGGCGGGAGCGCAACGAGCAAAAAATGAAGCAGGACATTCAGCAACGAGCGGCGACCTCACAGCAGGGGCCAGCTCGTTGCTGGATGTCACACACAGCAACAGTGACAGAACGTCGCTGCTACATCACAGAAAAGCAGCAACGTCATTGTCGCCGTCGCTGTGTGTGACACCACCTTTACTGACAACGTAAAACTATCAGTCTGTGCACACGACATATCTACTCTCTAACACACTTGAAGAATTGCTAAATGCTAAGAGAATGAAGATCTGCACTTGCTGCGCACACGTTCAGTTATTTTTAGCTTCTTTTAACAGTTTCATTTTTTTCAAAGACACTAAGCGGCTAAGGCAGGTAACCGAACCATTTTTCGGGCTGCCGCCACCAGGAAGTTTCTGACTAGCACTTAATTCAATTTAAAAGAAAAAAAAAAGCTGGCAGTGTTTCCTAACCTGTCCTCGCCTGAAAAACTTAAAGAATTTGCAGATGTGTAAAGGCCATGATGTGCACATACTCTAAGGGGTACTTTGCACGTTGCGACATCGCCACTTCGATATCGCCGGGGTCAAATCGAAAGTGACGCACATCCGGCGCTGGTAACGGCGTCGCAACGTGTAAAGCCTAGATGCGCCGATAAACGATCGCAAAAGCGTCGTAAATCAGTGATCTGTGTAGTGTCGGTCATTTTCATAATTTCGCTGCAGCGACAAGTACGATGTTGTTCCTGCGGCAGCACACATCGCTGTGTATGAAGCCGCAGGAGCGAGGAACATCTCCTTACCTGCCTCCAGCGGCTATGCGGAAGGGAGAAGGTGGGCGGGATGTTTAAGTCCCGCTCATCTCCGCCCCCTCTGTTTCTATTGGCCGCCTGATGTGTGACGTCACTGTGACGCCGCACGACCCGCCCCCTAAGGAAGGAGGCGGGTCGCCGGCCAGAGCGACCTCGCAGGGCAGGTAAGTGCATGTGAAGCTGCCGTAGCGATAATGTTCGCTACGGCAGCTATCACAAGATATCGAATGTGCGACGGGGGCGGGTACTATCGCGCTCGGCATCGCTATCATCGGCTAGCGATGTCGCAGCGTGCAAAGTACCCCTAAGAGCTCACATTCCCAGTGCTCGTATACAGACTACAGTTGGATGAACCCGGAGATAGACAGGATTGTCCGACAGTCTGATTATCAGGGAGATGAGGACCCAGCATGTCCAATTTCTACTGTGGATCCTTTTTTCTCTAAGAGGTGAGCCACCGCCAGAGATGTCTAGTAGCATTTGTCTCATGGAGAACACGAGCACTCAACGAAGTGAGCTCTCCTGTGTATGAGACAGTCAGGGAGATAGCTGTAAGCCGAATGATGGGGCACCTGTCTATAATGTACGGGAAAGTCAGGGAGATAGCTGCCAGCCATATGATGGGACACTGTCTATAGTGTATGGGGGATTTAGTCAAATACTTGTTTGGCTAACATATGGACTCAGACAGCTATATATTTAGTCTGGCACAATCTATATATATATAATTGCCTTATTCTGTCTGTCTTGCTCCAAAATTGTGTCACCGTGACAGTGTCACCGTGACAGTGTCACTGTGACAGTGTCACCGTGACATTGTCGTTAGCTTGACAACTGTCGGATTGGCCGCTGGGCTTGGACTGGCCCCCCCCCCACCCCCACGGATTGGCCGCTCGCCTCGGCCTGGCCCCGCCCCCCGCATGGATTAGCCGCTTGCCCCGGCCCTCCGCGCGCATCGCCCGCTCCAGCGTACACCGGCTCCCAGTACACATGTGCAGGGAGCCGGAATATGCTGACGCCTCGCCCACTCAAGCGTACACCGGCTCCCAGTACACATGTGCAGGGAGCCGGCATACGCTGACGCCTCGCCCGTTCAGCCCCGCTCCAGCGTACACCGGCTCGCGGTACACATGTGCAGGGAGCCAGCATACGCTGACGCCACGCTGGTAACCATGATACACATCGCGTAACTATAGGAAGCGCTTCCCTTAGTTACCCGATGTGTATCATGGTTACCAGCATACACCGGCTCCCGGTACACATGTGCAAGGAGCCGGCATACGCTGACGCCTCGCCCGTTCAGCCCCGGCACACGTTGCCACGCTCAGACCCGCCCCCGGCGGCCCCAGCATGAGGGATGGAGCACGATGGGGTGTGTGCAGCATGGAGGATGGAGCACGATGGGGGGTGTGCAGCATGGAAAATGGAGCACGATGGGAAGTGCGCAGCATGGGGGATCGAGCACAGTGGGGGGTGCGCAGCATGGAGGATGGAGCACAATGGGAGGTGTGCAGCATGGAGGATGGAGCACGATGGGGGTGTGCAGCATGGGGGATGGAGCACGATGGGGGGCGCGCAGCATGGGGGATGGAGCACGATGGGGGATGGAGCACGATGGGGGGTGCGCAGCATGTCGGATGGAGCACGATGGGGGGTGCGCAGCATGTCGGATGGAGCACGATGGGGGGTGCGCAGCATGTCGGATGGAGCACGATGGGGGGTGCGCAGCATGGGGGATGGAGCACGATAGGGGGTGCGCAGCATGGGGGATGGAGCACGATAGGGGGTGCGCAGCATGGGGGTTGGAGTACAATAGGGGGTGCGCAGTATGGGGGATGGAGCACGATGGGGGGTGCACACCATGGGGGATGAAGCACGATGGGGGGTGCGCAGCATGGGGGATGGAGCACGATGAGGGGTGCTCAGCATGGGGGATGGAGCACGATGAGGGGTGCGCAGCATGGGGGATAGAGCACGATGGGGGGTGCGCTGCATGGGGGATGGAGCACGATGGGGATGCGCAGCATTGGGGAAGGAGCACGATGGGGGATGCGCAGCATGGGGGATGGAGCACGATGGGGGATGCGCAGCATGGGGGATGGAGCACGATGGGGGTGCACACATCCCCCCAAAACACACACACACCGCCACACGCGCACCGCACAACACACCACACACACACTGGGAACCACAAACACTGCTCTACACAGACACACACACACAGACAACGTCGCACACACACAACACCCAACACACAAACACCGCGGCATACATAAATATACGCACATACCGCGCAACACACACACTGCACAAAACATACCTCCCCCCAAAACACACACACGCACTCCACACCCACACAAACCGCGCAACACACACAGCACCACACACACAGAACGCTGCAGACACACAGCGCTCCACAAACAACGCAACACACACAACGCAACACACATACAACACCGCTCTCACACCCCCCACACCCAGACAACACCCAGAACATTTACAGCGCCCTACACAAACACTGGCAACTACACACAACATTTATATATATATATATATATATATATATATATATATAACACAAATCATACATTAACTACACAATACGTAAATTCTAGAATACCCGATGCGTAGAATCGGGCCACCTTCTAGTAACTCTATAATGATCTACTATCATGGCTAATAAATTAAATATTGCTATATGTACACGACTACATCACCAGATCCCACCTCAAGTCACGATAACATAACCAGAGCCACCATCTGTATACAGCTGCATCATCATAACCAATCTGAAATCACTACATTACCAGAACCAACCTCAAATCATGATAACATTACAAGACCCATCATCTGTACACAGTTACATCACCAGAACTAACCTCAAATCAATACATCACCAAAACCACCATCTTTATAAGCCTACATCACCAGAACCACCATCTGCATAAGGCTACATCAATAGAATCACCATCTGTATAAGGCTACATCAGCAGAACCAACCTCAAATCACTACTACATCACCAGAATTAATCTGAATTCAAGAATACATCACCAGAACCAAAGCCAGCCCAACATATCATTGTCTGACATGAAACTGCATCTCCTAGTATGTCTTTAACAATGGTAAGGAGATACTAAGAGCCGTTAGCAGCAATCATCACACTCCGGACCATACAGGAACCAAACTACTGATGAGGTGCAGGCAGTAGCACTATTGAACATTTAAAAAATACCTTAACTTTTGGGAGATATCTTCTGTTTTTTAGGTCCATTAATTCTAAGCACATTGATGCGGGTCTGGGTCCTGAGACCCCCATAGATTGTGCAAAAGACCCCTTAGAAGTGCACAGCTTAGGCTACTTTCACACATCAGTTTTTTGGCATCAGGCACAATCCAGCGCAGAATATGCAAAAACAGATGCGCCGGAACCTTTTTTATGACGGATCCGGTATACCGGATCCATCAAATAATGGATCCGGCGCATCTGTTTTTGTATCCGTTTCGTCCGTTTTTTTGCCGGATCAGTTTTTTTTTTACAATAAATTGGAGCATGCTCAGTTTAAAAAAATGGATCCAGCGGCCGCATCAGTTTTTTGCCGCATTACGCCGTAGGTTTCTAGTGTAAATCATGCCGTATCGCGCCGGATCCGGCGCAATGCAGTTTTTTGTCAGAGACAAAAAACGTTACAAGAGACGTTCCATCTGGTTGCCGCATTAGCCAATTACGCCGGATCCGGCAAAAGCTGGATGCAATGCAATGCCATCCAGCACAATCCGGCGTTAATACAAATCAATGGGGATAAAACGGATCCGGTGCCAAATCAGTTTTATCCGTTTTTATCCGGATTGTGAATGATGGAAAAAAACTGATGTGTGAAAGTAGCCTTAGGATACAGGTCTATGACGTTAACCTGCATCCGCTCTGTGCTGTGGGTGCTCTCTACTAAAAAGACTTTTCAGCTGTGGTTTGGGGTCTCAGGACCAGATTCCCCACCAATCTACTCAGAATTATTGGGCAGAAACGGATTTTATCACCCAATGCACAAATAAAATGCTCGTTTGTAAAATCATTTTTCTGTTTACATACAAACATTTACGGTTCCCCAACAAAAATCATACACAGTTTAACTTAAAGGGGTTGTCCAGTCTAGAATGACAAGTCTGTAGGCACTATGTATCACTCTATGACTGCAGACTTGTGAATCCTCCCAGCGCACCCACGGCGGTCAAGTATGCGATATGAAGACTCTCGGGCAGAACTCGTCTATTGAGTACGGCCTCACTTAATGCATTGTATGGAACAAGGCCGCATCCCCTAGACAGGTTCTAGCAGGGAGTCTGCATATCGTTTACCTGACTGCCGTTACCAGCGCATACACTGGAGAATCCTCGTAGTGCACAGGGAGGATTCACAAATCTGCACTTACACAGAGTGACTGCAGACTTGTCATTCTAAACTGGACAACCCCTTTAATATTTACTTCAAAATCTAATTTTAAATAATCAAATCAGTGGACTTCGGTACACCCTTATTCCTTTTAATTTGCATATAAGAACCAGTCCCTTGTGTTGATTGACAGCAAGGTAAAATCAGACTTGCAAGCTGATTTTAGACAGCACTCACGTTTACAGTGTCAATAACAACTAAAGACTTTAAAATACAAATAAGGGGGTGTAACGGTGCACCGAAGCAAAGACCACACCAGCGGAGCACCGAAGCAAAGACCACCCCAATGGTGCACCGAAGCAAACAGCACGCCAACGGTGCACTGAGGCAAAAACCATACCAACGGTGCACCGAAATGTCCCCAAAAAAGTTCCAATACTGCAATTCAGGAATCCATAAAAATGATTTTATTTTATTTATTCCAAGTATTAAAACATCATATGAGTCTGTACATACCTATATAGACTCATCTGATGTTTTAATACTTGAACTAAATAAAAGAAATTTTTATGGATTCCTAAACTGCAGCATTCGAACATTTTTTTGGACATAATTGGACACACCTAACCGAAAGGTGACTGCAGACTTGGAACAGGAGGGATCGCTGCAGCAATTCACGGTGAGCGATAATAAATAAAGATAGATTTTTCTGCAAATATTAAAGAAGCACGCCGGTCATTTTTTCCCCTAAACCTGTGTAAATATTAGTTTAGCGTGAGGTCTGTGAAAATTCACTCACCGATTGCGGTTTTCTCACGTTCCTGACTCCATAATGACATCACATCCACAGCTCGTCTCTACAGACTTCCCTCTTCTCCAGTCTTCTGCATCACATCCTGATATGGTAACAAAATAACAGTGTCATTACAATGTTCCTGAATAAGCTTTGTGCTGTGCCCCTGAAAAGTTATTGTTTCTCACTGTGCTCCCTGTAAAATAATATTACTCCACACTGTGCCTCCTACAGTACATGGCCTCCACGCTATCTTTTCCTATAAATATTCCCTCTACACTGTCCCTCTCTTGTATACTATGACCGCCACACTGTCCACCTTTGTGTACTATGAATGTCACACTGTCCACTAATAAGCTAAAACGCCCCATCGACCCTTCTTATAAATTGTACCCACCAGACCTTCCTCAATTATGATTCATGATCTGCACACTGTCCTCACAATGTTTCATGCATGCTGCCCCTGTTCATACTGTTCCCTCACACTGCCCCTCCCCATACCTAACCTCCCGTGCTGCCCCTTCTCCATAATGAGCTCCCAATGCGGTCTGCCTCTTTGCCATAATGAGACCTCCACGCTGCCCCGTTCATCATACTAAGACCACCAAGCTACCTCACACCTAATGCTGAGATCCCTATTTTGCATACTGAGTCCCCTTAATTGCTCCACGCCATACTGAGCCCACCCATGCTTCCCCCTTTCCATACTGAGTTTTCATTGAGCCCCTCCCCATATTGAATCCCCATGCTGTCTCTTGTCCATTATGAGCTCCCAATGTTGCCCCCCCTCCATACTGAGTCCTTACGTTTTCTCACAGATTTTAGAACTTGCACTCTTTCACTCTGTAAGCCCTAAACTCCCATTCTACAGCAATAGGCCCCATAACCCGCCCTCTACAGCAATAGGCCCCCTAACTCCCCTCTACAGCAATAGGCCCTCTCTTCCCCTCCTCCCCCTCCAGTCTCTAGTATTAGCCTCTCTCCCCCCCAGTTTTTAGTATTAGCCTCTCTTTCCCTTTTTCCTCCTGTCTCTAGTATTAGCCTTTCTTTCTCTCCCCCCTGCAGTCTCTAGTATTAGCCTTTCCCCCACACTCCCGTCTATAGCATTAGTCTTACCCTCTCCCCTCATACCCAGTCTGTACCTTTAGCGACAAAAAGGGGCAGGTGAAGGGACCCCCCTGTCATGAATATAGAGGATGAAAATAAACATCGCTAGGCTCACCAACCAACTACTAACCTGGAAGGCGCCCATACATTCTTGGCTCAGTCTTAGCGACACCTCCACCTTCCCTATGAATCTTCAGCTCTGTGAGCCCTTATTTGCTCTGGTGCCTGCTGCCCTCCTCCTGCTCCGGTGAATCTCCTCTTCTGGCTCCAGCGTCGGTCGTGTCCTCCTCCACGGCGTGTGATGTCTGCAGCATTGGACGCCGCAGAACAGAGCAGCAAGCTTATTGGAGTGTACGTGCCTCTGACCCTGGAAGTGCAGGTACCGGCACTTCCAGGGTCAATCAGCTCACTGTGTCCGGTGCCCACGGTTTATCTGTATTTGCGCATTAAAGACGTGGATACAAATAACTAGAGGTGTGCCTCCCCCCCTGAAAACACATCACATTTGTTAGACTTTCTAATTGAGGGGAGGTAAAAAAAAACCTTTTTTTTGCTGCCAGAAAGTGCCACTTCCCGCAACATGCCGCCCCAGGTACGGGACCACGGATGCCTAGAGGCAAATATGGCCCTGTATATAACCACATATACACACATGTGTGCAGCATAAATTAGTGTACCTAGAAGAATTGATGCTGTTTTGAAGGCAAAGAGTAGTCACACCAAATTATGATTTGATTTAGATTTCTCTTCTGATTCATTAATTTTATTTTTATCAACAAAATGCAAAGCATTAACTCCTTAGTGAGTGAGCCAATTTTGATCTTGGAGGGAATCTGTTACCCTTTTGCATTTTTTAGTTATTAATATGGCATACAGGTGGGCATGAAGGTGAAATTAGCCATACCTGTATGCAGGGCCGGCCTTAGCCTGAATGGCGCCCTGTGCAAAACTGCCCTTTGGTGCCCCCCCCCTACTGATTTTGTACCCAGTTTCCAGGAAACAACCGAGGACCAGAGGCAATTTTTTTATATCCTAAGAAAATTGATTTCTTCAAATGTACAATAAAGTCCTCCAGATTTGTGCTGGAGAATCTGATTCTCAATCCACATTAATTCCACCACATCTCGTACATGCTGTGTGCCTGGATATTACATTATGGATGGTGCATATGGATCCTCCCCAATGGGGCGCACATGTATCTGCAGAATGAGGTGCTGCTGCTCTTTGTGGAGAGATGGTATAAATTCATATACACTTAGAGGGGTGCAGGTTGTGGTCCCATTGGTGGGATCAACATCTACTATACAAATCCTGAGGATAAATGTACCAGATGATGGCACACAAGGCACCATGGAGCCGGCGGCCGATGCTGTGTGTACGCCAGACCAAAAAGTCCAAAATACAGATGTTAAAGGGGAATGTACGAAATTAGAAAAAAATCTCTGCTTTCTACATAATAAAGAGTCTTCAGGTTATATGTGTCGCTGCCTCTCAGCTCCAATGACCTGAACAGACTGAGGTGCAGCACCAAATACACACCATAAGGACGGGGGGCGTTGTGTATGTGTCGCTGCCTCTCAGCTCCACTACCCTGAGCAGACTGAGGTGCAGCACCACATACACACCATAAGGGAGGGGCACGGTGTATGGAAGAACTACGGCATATATATTGTAATCCCTTTATTAACCAGACTGGGCACACCCCATTTGGCAATACTGCAAATAATTTTGTTGGAAAATTTGTAAGATAAATCCACGCCGAATAATGTAATATGCAGAACTTCATAATGCACACCTCAGCTGCTGCAGAACCTCAAAATACACACCTCAGATGCAATAGAACCTCATTATACACATTTCAGCTGCTGCAAAATCTCATAATTCCCCTCAGTTGCTTCAGAACCCCATAAGACACACCTCAGCTACTGCAGAACCCCATAATACACACCTCAGCTGCTGCAGAACCCCATAATACACACCTCAGCTACTGCAGAACCCCATAATACACATCTCAGCTGCTGCAGAACCCCATAATACACACCTCAGCTGCTGCAGAACCTCATAATACACCTCAGTTGCTGACGATGGATTACATTTATAGAATGGCCTTCATAACAACATTAAGGCTAAGTTCACACAGGACATCTTTTGTTGCATTTTTGAGGTCACAAAGAAGCCCCTGCATCCATTTCCTCTTCCCAGCAAAGTCTATGGGATTTCTCTTTTGCTGTCAACACTGGGCATCTTTTGTTGGCTGCGTTTTTGAAGATGCAGCATGCTAGTTCTTTTTGCGTTTTCGTTTTTGAACCCTTCCAGTCAATAGATTAGACTTAAAAACCGCATTAGGTAAAACGCGATAAAAATGTGTCAAAAACACATTGCATTTTTTTTATGCATTTTTGCCGCGGTGCATTTTTGGTGCATTCGTGGGACAAAAACACTGCATATTTGTGGTAAAAAAGATGGCCCGTGTGAACATCCCCTAAACCATTCCATGTGATGTGCAGACGGCAGTGACGCCATGTAACATATGAGACTCCGCTGCTATTTTCTACCAGGTAAGGAATCTGCCAGCTGATTCCCCTGCACAACCCCCGTGTGGAAGGAATCAGACGCCGGCTCCATTATTGCAGTCCTGTATATTTTACTCTGTTTCTTCCACATTTCAGATAAAACACATTTTATCTCTGCCGAGGACGATGCAGTCAGGATGAGGAGCCCGGGAGGCCGGTGCCCAGTGGCTTCTCCCTGCTCTGCTGCACATTGACTGGTCGAACCCCCAAAATGTGTAATATACACTGTTAGGATTTCATTTGCCAATGAAATCACTCACAAGTGATTTGCAGACTCTGGGTCATCTGCTGAATGACGTCTCCTCCTGCTTCTCTCATTGTTATAATTTTCAATTTGAGAGGAACAGGAGGAGACGTCATTCTGCAGATGACTACACATTGCAAATCGCATGTGAGTGATCAGGTGACAACTACTCGAATCAGCAAGTGAAATCCTAACAGAGCGCATATTACACACCTATAGGATATGGCAGGTCAATATTCAGACAGAAACACAGACACATACAGAGACACATTCAAACACAGACAGAGACACAGAGACAGACACAGAGAGACACACAGACAGACACACACAGAGACCCACAAAGACAGAAACACACAGAGACAGACACAGATATAGTCACAGAGACAGAGATACACAGAGACAGAGACACACAGAGATACATACAAACACAAGCACAGACACGCAGTGACAGAAACACACAGAGAGAGAGCGGGAGACAGACAGACAGAGAGGGACACAGAGGCAGAGACACACAGACAGAGACACAGAGGCAGAGACACACAGAGACAGACACATAGACAGAGATACAGACAGACACACACAGAGACCCATAAAGACAGAAACACACAGAGACACACAGAGACAGACACAGAGACTCAGATATAGTCACAGAGACAGAGATACACAGAGACAGAGACACACAGAGATACATACAAACACAAGCACAGACAGGCAGAGACAGAAACCCAGAGAGAGAGCGGGAGACAGACAGAGAGGGACACAGAGAGTGGAGAGAGGCAATTACTTTCCCGGGCACCGCCAGGTACTACAGCTAGTAAATATATATATGTATCTATTAGCCCCTACACATGCTCTGGGTGGGTGCCACTGTGGCCGCAGCTGCAGGGCACACTGGCATCACGTCCCAGGCTCCCCCTGATGTCATTACACCTATCCAGGGCCCACAGCTGCAGAGCAAGGGCGAAACAGAGAGCCAGTGGCCATCCAGTCCTCAATGGTGTTCAACCATGCATCCGAGGAAATAGCAATGGCCCCCATCACCGACAGGCCCAGTCACTGCCACTGCATAAATTACACAATATACATGACACATACATAGATACTATGGAAAAGATAAATGGATGCAGGTTCGGGACTGGGGTGTCTGGGGTCCACAGGAGGAGTTCACTCTAGAGGCCACACAACTATATGCAAATAGCTGCAGGAGCCCCACACAGCCTCCTATGCACAGCAGGAGCCCCCACACAGCCTCCTATACACAGCGGGAGCCCCCACACAGCCTCCTATACACAGCGGGAGCCCCCACACAGCCTCCTATACACAGCGGGAGCCCCCACACAGCCTCCTATACACAGCGGGAGCCCCCACACAGCCTCCTATACACAGCGGGAGCCCCCACACAGCCTCCTATACACAGCGGGAGCCCCCACACAGCCTCCTATACACAGCAGGAGCCCCCACACAGCCTCCTATACACAGCAGGAGCCCCCACACAGCCTCCTATACACAGCAGGAGCCCCCACACAGCCTCCTATACACAGCAGGAGCTCCCACACAGCCTCCTATGCATAGCAGGAGCCCCCACACAGCCTCCTATGCATAGCAGGAGCCCCCACACAGCCTCCTATACACAGCAGGAGCCCCCACACAGCCTCCTATACACAGCAGGAGCCCCCACACAGCCTCCTATACACAGCAGGAGCCCCCACACAGCCTCCTATACACAGCAGGAGCTCCCACACAGCCTCCTATGCATAGCAGGAGCCCCCACACAGCCTCCTATGCATAGCAGGAGCCCCCACACAGCCTCCTATGCACAGCAGGAGCCCCCACACAGGAGCCCCCACACAGCCTCCTATACACAGCAGGAGCCCCCACACAGCCTCCTATACACAGCAGGAGCCCCCACACAGCCTCCTATACACAGCAGGAGCTCCCACACAGCCTCCTATGCATAGCAGGAGCCCCCACACAGCCTCCTATGCATAGCAGGAGCCCCCACACAGCCTCCTATACACAGCAGGAGCCCCCACACAGCCTCCTATACACAGCAGGAGCCCCCACACAGCCTCCTATACACAGCAGGAGCCCCCACACAGCCTCCTATACACAGCAGGAGCTCCCACACAGCCTCCTATGCATAGCAGGAGCTCCCACACAGCCTCCTATGCATAGCAGGAGCCCCCACACAGCCTCCTATGCATAGCAGGAGCCCCCACACAGCCTCCTATGCACAGCAGGAGCCCCCACACAGGAGCCCCCACACAGCCTCCTATGCACAGCAGGAGCCCCCACACAGCCTCCTATGCACAGCAGGAGCCCCCACACAGCCTCCTATACACAGCAGGAGCCCCCACACAGCCTCCTATACACAGCAGGAGCCCCCACACAGCCTCCTATACACAGCAGGAGCCCCCACACAGCCTCCTATACACAGCAGGAGCCCCCACACAGCCTCCTATACACAGCAGGAGCCCCCACACAGCCTCCTATACACAGCAGGAGCCCCCACACAGCCTCATATACACAGCAGAAGCCCCCACACAGCCTCCTATACACAGCAGGAGCCCCAACACAGCCTCCTATACACAGCAGGAGCCCCCACACAGCCTCCTATACACAGCAGGAGCCCCCACACAGCCTCCTATACACAGCAGGAGCCCCCACACAGCCTCATATACACAGCAGGAGCCCCCACACAGCCTCCTATACACAGCAGGAGCCCCCACACAGCCTCCTATACACAGCAGGAGCCCCCCACACAGCCTCCTATACACAGCAGGAGCCCCCACACAGCCTCCTATACACAGCAGGAGCCCCCACACAGCCTCCTATACACAGCAGGAGCCCCCACACAGCCTCCTATACACAGCAGGAGCCCCCACACAGCCTCCTATACACAGCAGGAGCCCCCACACAGGCTCCTATGCACAGCAGTGGCCTCCACATAGCCTCTTGTATACAACAGGAGCCCTCACAGATCCCATATAGACATAAAAAAAAAAATTATATTCACCTAATCCTGATTCCCAGCACCGCAGCCTCCATCTTCTCTTCTATGGTGGCCTGCGGAGGCAGCGCAATGCAATGATGTCACTGCAGTGCCCTTGTGGATATATGGTCTCCTAAGACACAGGCCTGCAGCGGTCTGTGGCTTAGGAGACGGGCAGTGATAGAGCAGGGAGCCCTCTGCTCTGTCACAGGATTGAACTGTTTCGGGGTGACGCCGACATAGTTCAGTGCGGTGGTTGCAGAAGATTCGGGGCTCCGGCCAAGAAGTTCTGGGTCGGAGCTCTGGATCTTTGATGCCAGTGGTGCCCCTGCCGGCGGGTCCCTTTTATGTTGTTAGGCTGCTTTCACACATCCGTTTTTTGCTGAGCGGCACAATACGGCGCTTTGCAGAAAAGACGCAGCCGTTTTTTTTGCCGCCGGTTGCGTTTTTTCCGCATAGACTTGCATTAGCGCCGTATTGTGCCGCATGGCCTTGCGTTGTGTCTGTTTTTTACCGCATTGCGCCGGATCCGGCGCGATGCGATTTACAATGCAAGCCTATGGACGCCGGATGCGGTTTTTTACACTGCGTATGCTCAGTATCAAGCCGCATCAGTCAAAAAACGGATGGGCCGCATGGAAAAACTTATGCAACGGATCCGTTTTTTTCGCCGCATCTGTTGCATAGGTTTTGGAGCCGGATTGAGCCGTACTGCAAAAAACGGGTGTGTAAAAGCAGCCTAAGAGCTTTCTGGGGCATTGACTGGTGTCTGTGTACCAGACCGACGCTGGATAGATGATAGGCAAATAGATATCAGACAGATAGATAGTAGAAAGATAGATAGATAGATATATAGATAGATAATAGAGATACATAGATATAGACATATATAACAGAGAGATAGGCAGACAGATAATACATAGATAGATAGATATAGGATAGATAATTGAGATATATAGACAGATATATAATAGCAAGATAGACAGACGGATATACAGACAGACAGACAGACATTGCACAGTATACAGGACACACACGTTACATAACACACACACACACAGCACATAATACAGCACAGATATGACACACAGCATGTTATACTCACAGTCACTTCCTGGCTCCAGGAGTACAGTGGAGCTTTTATAACAGCATCTCCGGCATTGCTGCTGCTGCCCCTCCCCCTCTCTATGGTAAAGACAGGAGAGGCCACAGAGCGGAGAGCAGGTGAGGGCGCCCCCTGCCTCAGGCTGTGCCGAGCGGGAGGAGACGAGACGCAGGGCACATAGGAGGGGCGCTCTGTGCTGGAGGATGTGTAGGGAGAGGAGAGGAGGGCGCCCCCTGCCTGAGGCTGTGCCGAGCGGTAGGACACCAGACGCAGGGCACATAGGAGGGGGGAGGGGCGCTCTGTGCTGGAGGATGTGTAGGGAGAGGAGAGGAGGGCGCCCCCTGCCTGAGGCTGTGCCGAGCAGTAGGACACCAGACGCAGGGCACATAGGAGGGGGGAGGGGCGCTCTGTGCTGGAGGCTATGCAGGGAGAGGAGGGCGCCCTCTGCCTGAGGCTGTGCCGAGCGGGAGGAGACGAGACGCAGGGCACAGAGGAGGGGAGGGGCGCGAGCAGCAAAGTGAAAGTAAACAGCTGCTCCCTGCGGCGCCCCCTTTGATGTCTGCCTGCCGGCGCCCTGTGCGGCCGCACAACTCGCACATGCCTAAAGCCGGCTATGCCTGTATGCCGCACATGCCTAAAGCCGGCTATGCCTGTATGCCACCTGGATGAGGGGTCGTGTGGCAAAGGTCCTCTTTTATATCTTCTATCTTCCGGCTTATGGGGCATGCACTGCTCAGAAGATAAGCCTGCCTAAAGTCTTTTATTATACAGGATTCTTTCTCCCCTTCTCTTCAGAGTCCCTGTGACGTAAGGAGTGCAGCCGGAAATCCCGCGTCTGCACATTCTGCCTGCCGTTTCTCCCCGACATTGTAAAGTAGTAGTGATTCCTGGGTGCCTACACACATCAAAATGGAAAGCTGTTCCCACAGAAAGGTTGAACAGTGCAGGGAGAGACGGCAAGCATAATGGCAGGCATGAGATTTCCGGCCATGCAACTGACGTCACAGGGACGCCAGGTAAGAGAAGGGGAGGAGGTATCCCTGTATAATGAAGACTGGAGGCCAGCGTAACTTCCCGGCAGTGCATGCCTCATACCCCAGAAGATACAGTTGAAGTTTACATATGCATGTATTTCTCACTATCTGAAATTATATCAGAATAAACCTCTCTCGTTTTAGGTCAATTAGGAACTAAAATTATTTATATTTGCCAAATGTCAGAATAATGAGAGAGAGAGAGAATGTAAGCCATTTTTATTACTTTCTGCAAAGTCAAAATTTTACATACATTTCATTAGCACCATTACCCTTAAACTGTATGACTTGTTTCAAACTTTTTGTATAGCCTTCCACAAGCTTCTCACAATAAATGGTAGGCATTTGGGCACAATACTCCTGACAGAACTGGTGTAAATGAGAAATATTGTAGGTTGCCTTGCTCACACTTGCCTTTTCAGTTTTGCCTGTAAATATTCAATAGGATTGATATCAGGGCTTTGTGATGGCCACACTAAAACATTGACTTTGTTATCCTTAAGCCACTTTGTAGCCAGTTTCGCAGTATGCTTTGGGTCATTGTCCATTTGGAAGACAGATTTCTGCCCAAGCTTTAAGTTCCTGGCTGATGTCTTGAGATGTTGCTTCAGTATTGCCACATAATCTTCTTTTCTCATGATGCCATCTATTTTGTGAAGTGCACCAGTCACTCCTGCAGCAAAACAACCCCCCATCATGATGCTTCCACCTACGTGTTTCACAGTTGGGATGGTGTTCTATGGCATCAAAGAGTCTCCTTTTTTACGCTAAACGTAACAATGGTCATTATGGCCAAACAGTTCAATTTTATTTTCATCAGACCACAGGACATGTCTCCAAAAATTAAAGTCCTTGATCCTGTGTGAATTTGCAAACATTAATCTGGCTTTTTTATGTTTATTTTGGAGTAATGGCTTCTTCCTGGCATAGTGGTCTTTCAGCCCATGTCAATACAGTATTCGTTTCACTGTGGGCAATGACGCAATCTTACCAGCTTCCACCAGCATCTTCACAAGGTCTGTTGTTTTTGTTCTTGGGTTGATATACACATCTGACTAAAAGCATGTTCTACTTTAGTACACAGAACCAGTCTCCTTCCTGAGCAGTATGATGGCTGGACATTCCCATTTTGTTGATTTTGTAAAGTTTGTGTGAAAATTAGAAATTTCTGAGATACTTTTAACCCTTATAACTTCCTAACAGAAAAAAAAATATGTTTCAAAAATGATGGTGATATAAAGTTAGCATGTGGGAAATGTTATTTATTAAAGATTTAGTGTAATATAACAGTTTGGGTTTTTTTTCGATATTTTCACAGGTAATAATTTATATCAACCAAAATTTACTAACATGAACTACAACATGTCACGAAAAAAAAACCTCAAAGAAAATCTTCCTCTGCACTTAGAATGAGAAGGAGGAGATAGATGTTCTGGTTGACTGAGCTGCTGTGAAGGAGGAATATTTCCACAAGTGGTAGTACGTCAAGCAGCTTTTAATGTAAGCGCTTCAGGTTCATAAAGAACCCTTTCTGAAAACTGAACTAGAAAAAAACCCTGAAAAACTAAACCTCAGAATCACTGAGGTATATTGAAGTGTTTAATAGTAACTAGTTTATTAAGTGACAAGTGAGAATTGTAAAATTTGGACTAGTCAGGAACATGAAAACAGGCTGGGGGTGAAGAGGTTAAGCACATAAATGCTGAAAGTTCTCATATTACACGCTAAATGCATGTTGAATAACACATATCTAGCTGCTGGTAACTAATATATACAGAGCGTCATTTCACAACAGACACAATATGAAAGAATATTCACCTTTCTCTTCATATTCTTTTACCACCTGGATCATTTTGTCTTGGTAGTAAGATTCCCCTCTATCGATGATGCGAATATCCAGAGAATCATAAATTTTCTGAAATTCTTCAAGTAAAACATCATTAAATACAGAAGTATTAGAATTGTTAAGGTAGGGAAAGAAAATAAAATAGTCTCAAAAAAAAAAAAAATAAGGACATCTGTTTTGCCCAAACTCATGGTGCTTCCTTCACTTGTGAACAAGCAAATTCACTATCAAAAGTCTCAGGAGCCTATGTATAAACCGTATAAATTAGACTAATCTCAGCTGATAAAGATGCTTTCAGCAGACAGTGTAAATGTGTATGGGAGGCCTTGGACAATTAATTCTGGGGAGAAATTTTGAACTGGCATGTCTGATTTCAAATTGTAAAATGTATTGTTTTACCGAGATAAGCCATCACCAACCATGTCTGGGGATGTCTCTCTCAGAGAGCACAAAAGCACTCAGCCAAATGAGCACTTTTGTGTAAGGGAAAGCCAGTCGAGATGGCTGCCATCCGAATTATTGGCTAAACCATCATTTGCCTATTCAATGTGTATGGCAGGAACTTACTAAAAATAGACTAAAAAAAGGCCCTATACATATTGCTGTCTGCTAAACTACCCAAAACATAAGCATGCTTGTTCGAATGAAGAAACAAAGAAAGGTCATTACGCTACTATCAGACAATTCTAACATTGGATTATCTTCAGTGGGAGCAAAAAAAAAAAAAAAAATAGAATATAAAAGACTGTCCAGCACATCTAAAAGGTCTGAAAAGGTGCAAGCTGAAGACTCAATTATATTGAATTTTCAGCATGCACCTGTTCACACCTATTGAATCTACTGCTCAGTCTCCTATATCTGTATTCCATTTCTTTCTGACTGACCACTGCAACCTTCAGGCAGAGCGTTTACATTTTAGCTGGAGCCTTCCTGTCTATAACGCCTACCTGTCTATAACGTGTAGGTTTTTTAACCTGGATAGAGGCATATTAAGATAGGATCCAACAAAGATATTGTTTGCTGTCGGGATCACATGGATTGGGCAATTTATAAGTTACCGTATTTTTCGCTTTATAAGACGCACCTGGTTATAAGACGCACCCCCAAATTTGGTGAAGGAAAAGAGAATTTTTCTTTTTTTTTAACGTTAAATGGGGTCCATCTTATAATGCCAGTGTCCGTCTAACAAATCATATAGGGTATATGTCCCTCATAGCCCCCCATCCTAAAATTAGCCCCCTTAATCTGGATATGGCCCCCTTATATTTAATATAGCCCCCTTGTGCTGGCACACGTTCCCCTGTGCTGCCCATGGCCCCCTATGGATTGCATACGTTCCCCTGTGCTGCCTATGGCCCCCTATGGATTGCACACATTTCCCTGTGCTGCCCATGGCCCCCTATGGATTGCACACATTCCCCTGTGCTGCCCATGGCCCCCTATGGATTGCATACGTTCCCCTGTGCTGCCTATGGCCCCCCTATGGATTGCATACGTTCCCCTGTGCTGTCGCCTATGGCCCCCTCTGGATTGCATATCTTCTACTGTGCTGCCTATGACCCCCTATGGATTGCACACGTTCCCCTGTGCTGCCTATGGCCCCCTATGGATTGCATACGTTCCCCTGTGCTGCCTATGGCTCCCTATGGATTGCACACGTTCCCCTGTGCTGCCTATGGCCCCCTATGGATTGAATACGTTTCCCTGTGCTGCCTATGGCCCCCTATAGATTGCACATGTTCCCCTGTGTTAGATATGGCCCCCATGCTGCTGCTCATAGTAAAATAAAACACTCTTTCCTTACCTCCTCCAGCGCTGATCTCCCTCCTGTCTCCCTCCGTGCTTCTGCTCTCCTCCACTTCCTGGTTCTCGTGCCGGTCATGTGATCGGCACAGCAGAGTGACTTCATCTCTGCGTGCCTGATCACAGTGGAAGCAAGGACACCAGGGAGAAACGCTGGAGGGGGTAAGTAAAGCTTTTTTATTTTAGAATGAGCAGCAGCAAGTGGGCCATATCTAACACAGGGGAGGCATGTGCGATCACAGGGGGGCGCAGGCTCATATAATATGCACCGATGCCCCAGCCCGTCACTGCGGTGCGATTTCAGCACCATGGTGATGGACAGCGGCTGTGCATATTATATGAGCGGGAGCAGGAGATCAAAAGCTGCAGCCCGCAGCGTTCACCTGCCCCCAACAGCGTTTTAGAGCTGCCCCACCTCCCCTGGACCCTGCAGTGTATAATATGTATAATATATATATATATATATATATATATATATATATATATATATATATATATATATATATATTTATATTACACCCCCTCTATATTCGGCTTATAAGACGCACCCCCTACTTTCCCCCAAACTTTTTGTTTGGGGGGAACAAAAGTGCGTCTTATAAAGCGAAAAAAAACGGTAAGTATCTAAGTTTTGAAATATAATTTCAATAGCAGTAATGCAGTATCAAAATTCCTATATTCAATATTTGCATATTTTAGCTTTTCAGACCAATGTTGTATATTTTTGCAAAAAAAAAAACAAAAACAGTCACACTGAAATTCTACAAGCTCCATGGTACAGCAAGACAACCTTTTACAGACAGTCAGCTGGTCACAGCAAAAATGTGGGTTTAGCAAGCTTAAAGCTCATTACAGGGGTATTCCCATTTTCAAGCTCATATTCCATTGCTAGAAATAGGCCCGATGCGGTGGAATAAACATCTGTCTATGCTTAGTGGTGCTGACAGGAGCAGCGGTGAGTGGGGCTGGTGGCATACAGATCTGGTGAGGGGGTCTGTGGGCATACAGTTCTGGTGAGGGGATCTGTGGGCATACAGATCTGGTGAGGGTGGCTGGGGACATACAGATCTGATGGGGGGGCTAGGGGCATACAGATCTGGTGGGGGGGCTGGAGGCATACAGATCTGGTGGGAGGGGCTGGAGACATACAGATAGGAGAGGGGCTGGAGACATAGAGGGGCTGGAGACATACAGATCTGGTGGGAGGAGCTGGAGGCATACAGATCTGGTGGGAGGGGCTGGAGGCATACAGATATGGTGGGAGGGGCTGGAGGCATACAGATATGGTGGGGGGGCTGGAGGCATACAGATATGGTGGGGGGGCTGGAGGCATACAAATCTGGTGGGGGGTGCTGAAGTCATACAAATCTGGTGGGGAGGGGCTGGGGGCATACAGATCTGGTGGGGGGCGCTGGAGGCATACAGATCTGGTGGAGGGGCTGGAGGCATACAGATCTGGTGGAGGGGCTGGAGGCATACAGATCTGGTGGAGGGGCTGGAGGCATACAGATCTGGTGGGGGGAGGTGGAGGCATACAAGATCTGGTGGGGGGAGGTGGGGGCATCCAGATTTGGTGGGGGAGGCGGGCTGGGGGCATCCAGATCTGGTTTGGGGGGCAGGCTGGGGGCATACAGATCTAGTGGGGGGGTGGGCTGGGGGCATACAGATCTGGTGGGGAGGGCGGGCTGGGGGCATACAGATCTGGTGGGGGGTGGGCTGGGGGCATACAGATCTGGTGGGGGGGTGGGCTGGAGGCATACAGATCTGGTGGAGGGGCTGGAGGCATACAGATCTGGTGGAGGGGCTGGAGGCATACAGATCTGGTGGAGGGGCTGGAGGCATACAGATCTGGTGGAGGGAGGTGGAGGCATACAAGATCTGGTGCAGGGAGGAGGAGGCATCCAGATTTGGTGGGGGAGGCGGGCTTGGGGCATCCAGATCTGGTTTGGGGGCAGGCTGGGGGCATACAGATCTGGTGGGGGGGGGAGGGCTGGGGGCATACAGATCCGATGGGGGGGTGGGCTGGGGGCATACAGATCTGGTGGGGGGGGGTGGGCTGGAGGCATACAGATCTGGTAGGGGGGCTGGAGGCATACAGATCTGGTGGAGGGGCTGGAGGCATACAGATCTGGTGGGGGGAGGTGGAGGCATACAAGATCTGGTGGGGGGAGGTGGGGGCATCCAGATTTGGTGGGGGAGGCGGGCTGGGGGCATCCAGATCTGGTTTGGGGGGCAGGCTGGGGGCATACAGATCTAGTGGGGGGGTGGGCTGGGGGCATACAGATCTGGTGGGGAGGGCGGGCTGGGGGCATACAGATTTGGTGGGGGGTGGGCTGGGGGCATACAGATCTGGTGGGGGGGTGGGCTGGAGGCATACAGATCTGGTGGAGGGGCTGGAGGCATACAGATCTGGTGGAGGGGCTGGAGGCATACAGATCTGGTGGAGGGGCTGGAGGCATACAGATCTGGTGGAGGGAGGTGGAGGCATACAAGATCTGGTGCAGGGAGGAGGAGGCATCCAGATTTGGTGGGGGAGGCGGGCTTGGGGCATCCAGATCTGGTTTGGGGGCAGGCTGGGGGCATACAGATCTGGTGGGGGGGGGGAGGGCTGGGGGCATACAGATCCGATGGGGGGGTGGGCTGGGGGCATACAGATCTGGTGGGGGGGGGGGTGGGCTGGAGGCATACAGATCTGGTAGGGGGGCTGGAGGCATACAGATCTGGTGGGGGGGGTGGGGGCATAAAGATCTAGTGGGGGGGCTGGGGGCATATAGATCTGGTGGGGGGGCTGGAGGCATGCAGATCTGGTGGAAGGCCTGGGGGCATACAGATCTGGTGGGGGGGCTGGAGGCATACAGATCTGGTGGGGGGGCTGGGGGCATACAGATCTGGTGGGGGGGGCTGGAGGCATACAGATCTGGTGGGGGGAGCTGGGGGCATACAGATCTGGTGAGGGGGCTGGGGGCATACAGATCTGGTGGGGGCAGGCTGAGGGCATACAGATCTGGTTTGGGAAGCATGCTGGGGGCATACAGATCAGGTTTGGGGGGCATGCTGGGAGCATACAGATCTGGTTTGGGGGGCATGCTGGGAGCATACAGATCTGGTGGGGGGGGCTGGGGGCATACAGATCTGGTGAGGCGGGCTGGGGGCATACAGATCTGGTGGGGCGGGCTGGGGGCATACAGATTTGGTGGGGGGGCTGGAGGCATACAGATCTGGTGGGGGGAGGCTGATGTCCTCTGCAGTAATGAGCACATTGTGCTCCTGCTGGTTCCCTTCTGTCCCCTATTATGCAGTGTCTCACCTGTCCTCCGTGCCTGCGGAGCCTCCAGCTGCAGCACAGACTCTTCCGTGATAGCGTCCGGTGTACGAAGCAGCCGCTGCAGGTTGATGTCATGGCTTTACTGCAGTTAAATGCTTTACGGCACCACAAAGCATTCAACTGCAGTAAAGGGCTGACAGCAGAAGGGCGGCAGCCCCAGACAGGTGAGTATACAGCAGTGTGTGTGTCTGTGTTCAGTGTATACATGCATGTGCGCTGTGTGTGTACGTGTTCAGTGTATACATGCATGTGCGCTGTGTGTGTACGTGTTCGGTGTCTTCTGTGTGTGTCTGCTATGTGTGTCTGCTATGTGTGTCTGCTATGTGTGTCTGCTATGTGTGTCTGCTATGTGTGTCTGCTATGTGTGTCTGCTATGTGTGTCTGCTATGTGTGTCTGCTATGTGTGTCTGCTATGTGTGTCTGCTATGTGTGTCTGCTATGTGTGTCTGCTATGTGTGTCTGCTATGTGTGTCTGCTATGTGTGTCTGCTATGTGTGTCTGCTATGTGTGTCTGCTATGTGTGTCTGCTATGTGTGTCTGCTATGTGTGTCTGCTATGTGTGTCTGCTATGTGTGTCTGCTATGTGTGTCTGCTATGTGTGTCTGCTATGTGTGTCTGCTATGTGTGTCTGCTATGTGTGTCTGCTATGTGTGTCTGCTATGTGTGTCTGCTATGTGTGTCTGCTATGTGTGTCTGCTATGTGTGTCTGCTATGTGTGTCTGCTATGTGTGTCTGCTATGTGTGTCCGCTATGTGTGTCCGCTATGTGTGTCCGCTATGTGTGTCCGCTATGTGTGTCCGCTATGTGTGTCCGCTATGTGTGTCCGTTATGTGTGTCCGTTATGTGTGTCTGTTATGTGTGTCTGTTATGTGTGTGTATGTGTCCATGCAGTGAGGACCCGGAAGCCGGAGTATCGTTCGAACTGCGGCTGCGGGACCCGGAAGCCGGAGTATCGTTCGAACTGCGGCTGCGCAACGGACAATGCCGCGGTGCATGACAGAATAGCGGAACAGACAAAACTGGTGATTATGTAAGTAGATGTAGTAGGCGTGAGAAGAATATTAGCAAATACCTCCAATAAGAAATGTAGTACAGTTCTCCTGATAGATCCATGTCTCTTACCTCATGGCAGGACATTGCAGTACCTTAGGTATGCATGGTTATGACCACTAGCAACTAATTATCCTTACATGGGTGGTGGTAACCATGGATACCTTAGCTGCTGCCTGCATATGAGGTAAGCAACATAGCTAGTCAAGAGAACTATACTACATTCCTAATTGGAGATTTTTGCTAATATTATTACTACACTTACTACATATTAGGATAGGATCTTGGAGATGGAAATACCCCTTTGAAGGAAAGGTGTCATTAACATACTCTCCTGATATGGCTATTTTACTTAAACCAAGTATTCTCTGTTCTTTGAATCACCAACCAAGTCCTAAAAAATAATATTTATTAATAATAATTATTAATATAGACAATGGAGACAAAAAGACCCTCAAAAACAAGTGAACACAGCCCATCCTAGAGTATGTCTGGTCCTTAAGGACCAAAATCCTGCCCTGGATATGGAGGATAACATATTGAAAGAAAACCTAATAAATGATAACTTATTGGTTTTATATTGTATCAATCCTAAAAAACATATACTAAGGTACAGTGATTAAAGAGTGGCGATGACTTTTAACACACCACAGCCTGTAACAACTTTTCCAATGTTGTGGTTTCTTACATCACCATATGCATTGTATTGTGTTGTGTCACCTTTTCTAGATACTTCACAGATGAGGTTCCAGGCCTTGATAATATTAGGAGCCTTGCTTTGCAGCTGAACTACGCACCGATATGCCCTTTTTTTAAATTCCTCTTCTTCATCAAACCTCTTTTTGGATTCCTAGTAAATCAAAATACATTTACCAGTTGTGTAGGAACTCGCGATCTCCAAACGCAAAGTGCACTTAGAATGTAGGCAAAAAATAGAGTAACGTCAGCATGAAGCTATTAAAGAACAAGCAATTTACTGCAATTTTCCATGGTTAATCTCCCGTAAAATCTGTTATTTATAGGGGAGAAATATCAGGTGGATACAATAGAGATACAGCATGGGGTCCAAAGTTACCAGGATTGTTCAATAAAAAAAAATATGTTTTTAAATTTGTTGAAAATAGTAAGTTCGACTTGGAAATATACTGCCATTATCCAATGTGTCCTTATCTTCAATATTTGCTCTGGTTCTGGGTCCTAGGTCCTTTATGATTTGAGCTAGATAAAGACTAGACTTCTCTGAGTGCTTGCTGACTGATACAAACCATTGGCTAAGCCAGGGGTGGGGAACCTCCGGCGAGTGGGCTGCATGCGGCCCGCCATGACCTTTTCTGCGGCCCGCAGGCAGATTTCCAGGGGCGGCAGTGCTACAGCCACTGCCGTGGTATTACCGGTCACCGGCCCTTTAAATCTCCACATGCGCTGCTTGCACGCACCAATGAGCTCTCACTGTGTCAGGTGCCAGCATGCTCAGGACTTACTTTGTGAGCGGGTTTATCGCTCTGCGATTCCGTCCCACATCACCTTCACCGCCTCCAGCATTGTGCCGCCCGCTCTCCAGCGCTTGTGTGCCGCACGCGCCACGGCGCTTGTCTGCCTGCCTGCTCCACGGTGCTGTGTGCCGACTGCTCCCCGCCTCTTCTCCGGTGCAGCATGCCCCCCTCCACTGCTGTGTGCACCCTCCCCAGTCTCCTCCTAGTGATGTCTGTGTGCCCCCCCTCAGTCATGTCTGTGTGCCCCCCCCTCAGTCATGTCTGTGTACCCCCCCTCAGTCATGTCTGTGTGCCCCCCCTCAGTCATGTCTGTGTGGCCCCCCCCTCAGTCATGTCTGTGTGCCCCCCCCTCAGTCATGTCTGTGTGGCCCCCCCCTCAGTCATGTCTGTGTGCCCCCCCTCAGTCATGTCTGTGTGCCCCCCCCTCAGTCATGTCTGTGTGCCCCCCCCTCAGTCATGTCTGTGTGCCCCCCCTCAGTCATGTCTGTGTGCTCCCCCTCAGTCATGCCCGTGTGACCCCCCTTAGTCATGTCTGTGTGCCCCTCCTTAGTGAGGTCTGTGCCCCCCATTAGTGATGCCTGTGCCCCCCATTAGTGATGCTTGTGGCCACCTAGTGATGCCTGTGTCCCCCTAGTGATGCCTGTGCCCTCTTAGTGATGTCCATGTCCCTCATAGTGCTCTCCGTGCCGCCTTAGTGATGTCTGTGCCCCCCCAGTGCTATATGTGCCCCACAGCAATGCTTATGCCTCCGAGTGACCTAGTAATGTCTGTTCCCCAGCCCTTCTTATCATGTATATGCCCCCAGCATCTCCTGTCATGTATATGCTCCCAGACCCTCCTGTCATGGATATGACCCAGCATCTCCTGTGATGTGTATGCCCCAAACGCTCCTGTGACATATACATCACATTGGAGATGCTAGGAGCATATACATCACAAGAGGGGATGGAGCAGATACACCACAGTGGAGACGCTGGGGGCATATACATCAAACTGGAGATGTTGGGGCCATACATATCACACGAGAGGCTGGGGGCATATACATCACAGAAAGGGCTGGGGGCATATACATCACAGAAAGGGCTGAGGAATATACATCACAGGAGGGGCTGAGGAATATACATCACAGGAGGGGCTGGGAGCATATACCTCACAGGAGGGGCTGGGCGCATATACCTCACAGGAGGGGCTGGGCGCATATACCTCACAGGAGGGGCTGGGCGCACATATATCAAAGGAGAGGCTGAAAGCAAATACATCACAGGAGGGGGATGGGGGCATATACATGTCCCCAGCCCCTCATGTGATGTATGTGCCCCCAATGTCTCCAGTGATGTAGGTGATGATGTACAGTATATACAGCAGTCCCAGCGTCTCCTATTTGATGTATATACAGCAGTCCCAGTGTCTTCTATGTGATGTATATACCAACAGCCCCTTCAGTCATGTATGTGTCTCCTGTGATTTATATACACCAGTCCCTGTGTCTGTTGTGTGATGTATATGGTTTCCCAATCTTATTATCACAAAGAGTTGCCTGCGCTCCAGACATTGACAAACCTGGAAAAGAGAGAAGCAACATAACTAGCACCGAACATCACAGCTGCATAAAAGAGAAGCAGCTCCGGCCACCACAGTAAGGGTGAGTTAATTAAAGGGGTTATCCGGCTTATTTTGACTTTTTTATTATTTCACTATTAGGCTACATTGGGGCAGGTAAGTAGATAGAGACCATTTACCTGCCCTGCTGTCAGCCCCTCTCCCCCGGCTCAGAGCGGTCATGTGACTGCTCCTGCCGCGATTTTGCTGATTCCGGTCATTTCATGTCAACATGGGCAGGACCATGTTGACATGCAAATCTGGAACAGCTTGTTGCCGCCCTGCTGGGCGTGTACAGTGCGTGGAGTCCCCGCCCCCTTCCCTGCACCCTCCCACACATTCCCCCGCACCCCGTACTCTCCCCGCCCATGGTGTCACCGCCAGCACCGGGCCCCCTGCTCAGGATAGTAGGAGTGCCCGTGCAGTCTGTGTCCCGCTCCAGCCCCACGGCTGCCTTCATTGCAGTGTATGTCTGCCCGCATGCAGATTCTCACCCTGCAGTGCTGGCTGCAGCGGGGATGACGAACGCTGCTGCCAGGAGGTTAGATGACATCATTACCTGCGGTGACGATCTCCTCTTCACTCCTGTCCCCGCTGTCACTGACGCCTATGCCCGTTGCGTTCTAACGTCACTAGCGGTGACGTCACGGGCGACACTGCTGAGAACGTGGCGGGCATAGAAGGCAGTGACAGCGCTGATGGCAGAACTGCAGGACAGCGTCACATCCGGTAATGATCTCATCTAACCTCCTGGCAGCGCTCGTCATCCCCTGCAGTGACCTGGGCTGACCTATTGATGTTAGCTCAAGTCACTGCATTACTCTCCCAGCCAATGGGGAACATTCTGTTCTTCATTGACTGGGGGGACATTGTCTATGGTATGGATAGTCATGTGTCCCCCTTATTGGATTATGCCGGACCCGGATTTGATTGTTCTTTTCAATAAATTGATGAAAGAGGGAATGTGGGGAGTGTTTTTTCAAATAAAACTTTTTTTGTTGTCTATTTTTTATTAGTAACTGGGTTGGTGTCGGGTATCTGATAGACGCGTGACAACACTAACCCCAGGGCTTGATGCCAGGTGACATTACACATCTGGCATCAACCCCATATTACCCCGTTTGCCACCGCACCAGGGCAATGGGATGAGTTGGGGAACAGCGCCAGGATTGGCACATCTAATGGATGCGCCACTTCTGGGGCGGCTGCAGTCTGCTATTTTTAGGCTGGGGAGTGTCCAATAACAGTGGACCTCCCTAGTCTGAGATTACCGAGATTACCAGACCCCAGCTGTCTGCTTTACCTCAGCTGGTGATCCAATTTGGGGAGGACCCCATGTTTTTTGTTTTAAATTATTTATTTAATTTAAAATAGCGTGGGGTGCCCTCTGCTTTGGATTATCAGCCAAGGTAAAGCTGCCAGCTGTGGTCTGCAGGCTGCAGCCGTCTGCTTTACCCTAGCTGGCTACAAAAGATAGGGGTGACCCCGTGTCGTTTTTTTTTTTTATTTTTTTGGCTAAATACAAGGCCACATGAAAGTCACTAAAGGGTGCCAGCTTTCTCATCTATCTATTCATCTATCCATTATCTGTCTATCATTCATTCATCCCTCTATCTCTGTCTCTATATCTATCTATTCATCTCTATATCTACTCATCTATTTATCTTTTTTGCTGTTTCCATTTTTTGCGGTCCGCAAAAAAACGGAAGGCACACGGATGACACACGGATGCATCCGTGAAAAAAATCGACCGTTTTTTGCGGACCGCAAAAACGGAAGGGTCATGTGAATGCAGCCCACATGTGTTCCCTATGGGGGTAGGGGTCGGTACAGAACGATGGTGAGGGGGGGGGGGTCGGTACAGAGCACCGTGTGTGTGTTTGTGTGGGTGGGGGGAGGGTTGCAGAGCCTGATGTGATGTGGGGTGCAGAGTTCAATGTGTGTGTGTGTGTGTGTGTGTGTGTGTGTGGTGCAGAGCCCGATGTGGGTCTGTTATTTCCATTGCTAGAGTGATAACAGGTCAGGTGCTGGGCAGAATACTGACAGGGAATGTGTGTACAGGGGGCAGGCAGAGAGCGGGCAGGGGGCGAGCCTGGACAGTGAGGGCGGGCAGGGGGCGAGCCTGGACAGTGAGGGCGGGCAGGGGGCGAGCCTGGACACTGAAGCCGGGCGGTGTCAGCTCTGACTGAGGTTTTGCACAGGAAGTGGTCAGTTTGCTTGTGCTGAATGTAAACAAAGAGCTGCAGAGAATAAAGGGATAATTCAAGAGGAACAAAAGATAGAAAACAAAAAATAACAATGTAGTGGTGAGTTATATGGCAATACAGCACAGATAAACTCAAAATTTTTTGGTAAGCTAATGTCGGACAACTCCTTTAACTGTTTGACCAAATATAGCCGGTTCATTTTCACATTGATAATTTTGTGCGGCCCCTGAAAGTTGGCAAAAATTTCCAAATGGCTCCCGGCAGTAAAAAGGTTCCCCACACCTGGGCTAAGCAGACCCCTATTGTGCTTCAACTAGAAATAAAGGGGGCATTGAAATGAACCAGAAAGCCACACAGAGCATGACTGACTTGCTCTTTGGCAAGTGCAAGACAAAAATGGAACTGCTGGGTCCAAGAACTGTAGAGAATATCTAGGGATCATGGCCTTGCATGACTGAAATATATCAATAAGTTGTACAATTTACCATTTAAAAAAACACAACTTTAAGGAATTATTTAAATGTGTCTTGAGTTTCACATGATGATTTGTAACATTATAGAACAAATGTACCTTTTTAAAAAAAAATAAAAATAATATATATATATATAAATAAATAAATACCTTGTAAAATGCCTGGAGATTGCCAATGGGTGGTGAGACAGAGAGATAGTCTGGGAATTTATCCTTCATGTGGGCAATCAACATACCGAACTGAGTGCCCCAATCTCCCAAGTGATTTAGCCTGCAAAAGATTATAACACAGAATTTGTATCCCTAAAATCTCGACATAAAGAGAATCTCTAAACATAAGCCCCGAACATCTTACACTACACATTTGATCTCTATCTTGGAGGGATTGTCTAGTACTGCCATGCAGTATAGTATAAAAATTCCCTCTATACAACTGTGGATATGTGACTAATTTAAGAAGAATGACATTGGTCCGGGAGGGAAAGTTTATTTTTTAATTTATACTCCACCATGGAACTACTAATAATAGATTGCAAAGTTAAACTCCAGCAGTGCACCAAAAGTGCATAAGGGGTTATGTTTTACCTCATTAAAATAATTTTAACTAAAACCATTTAAAATGTCACATCTAATGATTTGTGCCCTACTGTAAATGTGAGGGTGAATGTTATGGGCCAGATTGAATGAAAAAATAGAGCGAGGTGACAGCACTGAAGCTGGTGATGGCCAGGCAAACAAAATGGCTGCTACTGTGGGGAAAACAGTATATCTGTACTAAGCAGAAGTAAGCAAGTATAGTTTAAATTGGGTTTACATTATATGGTTTTAAACAATTGAAGACGAGTATACACGGTATTTACTGATCGGCAATCGTTTAATAGACTATTTACACAGCAAAACCACACTTAAAGCCATTGTTGCACTGACAAAACATTGTAATTAATAGATCTAATAATAATAATAATAGGTTCCACAATCGGATGTGTTAAAAATGCTGTCCTGTGCTGAGATAATCTTATGTATGCATATATAATCTGCTATGTACTATGTGTAATGTCTGCGTCTGACCATACAGGGACATAGTCTGAACAGGGGACGAAGCAAAAGAGTATCCAGATAGCACAACATGGGTTGCTGCTATAGTTTAAAAACATTACCTTCAGGCAATTTTTATCACAAAATGAACCCTGTTACAACGAACGCCCCAAAAATTGCAAAATTGTGCTTTTTCCACAATTTTGACACATGAACATGTTTTTTTCCCATTTTACAATATATTGCTTGATAAAATGGGTGTCATTACTCAAAAGTACAATGTGTCCCACAAGATACATGCCATCATATAGCTATATCGGGGGGGGGGGGGGGGGGGGGGAATGGCTCATAGAAAGGAAAAACAAAAATGTAAAGCTAAAAAATCGCTAGACTCCAAAGGCTATATAGAGAAGGTTCCATGATTTTTATTTTTGCATTAATAATTATTGAATATATAATCTGTTTTTAAATTTTCACAATGTACAAAAGCTTATGCGCTAATCCTTGACATTATTAAATCAGAAAAGTGTGAAGATAGTTGTCCTCTAAGGCTATGAGGCTAATTTGGTAGACAATTTACCACCAATATGATAGAGTCAATCTATGTTAGATGGAAAAATACTAAAAGTGTAGAAAATCAGCTGCACAAATAGCCGGGCAATAGTATACACAGTTGGCCTGTTACAGGCACAGTAAAGGATGGCTTAGTCAAACTCCAAGACAGAAATGTACGAGCGGCTGCTGATAAGTCTTTGGCTTTACCCAGAAAGAAACAAGATAGGATGATGAAACTTTACATTTATTTCACATACTGTCCACTGATGTCAACACACTTCTTACATCATCAGTATTCCAAGTTCTGTAAGCCTAGCAAAAAGAAGGATTTCAGTTGTGCCTCAAACCAGGCACCCGTAGCAGCCGTGGCATCAGAAATGGTGTTATATTTGATACCCTTGAGGTGTTTCTTCAGGTTTGAAAACGGATAATAGTCGGAGTGTGCTAGATCTGGTGAAGAAGGTGGGTGGTCAACCAGCTGGAAATCCAGCTCTTCCAGTTTTGTCATGGTCGCTTGTGCAGTGTGAGCAGAGGCGTTATCTTGCAAAAACAAAATTCCTTTAGACAGGCTGCCGCCCCTTTTGCCCTTCAGAGGTGCCTTCAATTGGCCCAAAAGTTCAATGTAGTACCATGGTATTGATGGTGGAACCCTTTTGAAAGTAGTCTAATAACCGCACGCCCTCCTTATCCCAGAACACAGACACCATCACCTTAGTGGCTAATTTTTGCACCCTGAACTTCTTTGGTTGAGAAGAACCAGTGTGCCTCCACTCTTGACTGTTCCTTGTTTTCAGGGTCATACAAATAAATCTAGGTCTCATCCATTGTGACAAGTCAATCCAGGAAGTTCTTTTCAGTCCGGAGCCACTGACAAATGGACTGGGAAGTTTTCACTCGCAAGCTTCTCTGATCTGATCTCAAACATTTGGGGACCCACTTTGCAGATTGCTTCCTTATGTCCAAATGTTCATGGATAATGACACAAACACATTCACTGGAAATCTCCATGATATCTGCTATTGCTTTAGTTGAGATTCAGCGATTCTACAGTATGAAGTTGTGCACAGCATTGACGATATCTGGAACCACCACCACTCTCGGTCGTCCAGGACGTTCCTCATCATTAGTGCTGAAGTGGACAGTTTTAAATTTGGCAACCCAGTTCTTAACTGTGGAATATGAAAGGCATTGATCCCCCAATGTCTGCAACATATCACCATGAATATCCTTTGCGGACTTTCCTTGCAGAAATAAGAATTTTATCACTCCTCTGCTCTCAGTTACTGTGAATATCACATTAGACTCAGACATTTTGGTTTTCCTGCGTGCATAGAGCATTGTTGCCATAAGCAACAAACACCAAATTTTGAAAACATATATTAGACACCAAAGGCTTTATTGTGATGTAACATTCATTACCCTAAAAACAAAAAAAGATCACAAAGCCAAAGACTTAGCAGCTCCTCATATAAGCTTCTTATTGAACAGCTATCTTAGCACATTGTGCTGTGGTTTTGACGTAATATGCACAACAATAAACAGCTATATCTGGGAAATGACAATATTGTTCAACAATAGCTGAATTATACTAATACAAGATTAGCTGCATTAAAAATGTTCCCTGACGAAGGAGCCTGTGTAGCTCCGAAACGTGTAGGCTTTGATTCTGAGCCTTGGACACTCCTGTACTCCGTGTGACGTCACCCTCAGCACCACACCCCCTTCACTTTGCTGATCTGCTGGGAGTGCCGACAGCCGAGGCATCCCAGTCACGGCATTGGGGAAGTGGGAAGTAGTGGACATCTGTGCCTGGAGTAAAGGGAGATAGACCCACATGGCACTAACACCTCACCCACGTCGTTTTCAGATGGTACTTCCACGCTGGGTCCACAAGCTGTCTTTTTGTGCAAACAACTAGGGGTGAGCAGTGTCTTTTACTTGTACTATTTAGTATATGGTACTCTGTGCTGCTCCACTACATGCGCACATGATGTACTGATCATCTATTTGGAGAATTTTTTTTTTAACTATCTGCTCCCTTAAGGGGGCAGTTATTGTGTGCCAACACAGATTTAACTGTCACCATCTTTATAGTATACTATCGGCATCTAGCTTTATTAATTTGTGTACTGATTTAATTTTGTATTGCATGGTGGGCTAATGTTCCTATCAATTTATATACTGGTATTAAGAAGTAAACTGTGAACACAATCTTTATTTTAGCCATTACACGAAAAGTTTTTAATGCAGCTAATCTTGTACTAGTATAATTCAGCTATTGTTGAACAATATCGTCACTCCCCACATAAAGCCGTTTATTGCTGTGCATATTACTTGAAAACCACAGCACAATATGCTAAGGCTACATTCACACGTCCATCTTTTTCCATCAGTCACAATCCGTCGTTTTGAGAAACAACTGAATCCTGCAGAGCTTTAGGGGTACTTTGCACACTACGACATCGCAAGCCGATGCTTGCAATGCCGAGCGTGATAGTCCCCGCCCCCGTCGCAGCAGCGATATCTTGTGATACCTGCCGTAGCGAACATTATTGCTATGGCAGCGTCACACGCACTCACTTGCCCTGCGACGTCACTCTGGCCGGCGACCCGCCTCCTTCTTAAGGGGGCGGGTCGTGCGGCGTCACAGCAACGTCACACGGCAGGCGGCCAATAGAAGCGGAGGGGCGGAGATGAGCGGGACGTAACATCCCGCCCACCTCTTTCCTTCAGCATAGCTGGCGTGAGCCGCGATGACTCAAGTAAGTTGATGTCCCTCACTCCTGCGGCTTCTCACACAGCGATGTGTGCTGCCACAGGGGAACGAGGAACAGCATCTTACCGTCGCTGCAGGGACATTATGAAAATGTCGGACACTACACCGATGATACGATTACGACGCATTTGCGCTCGTTAATCGTATCAAAAAGGATTTACACACTACGATATCCACAGCGATGCCGGATGTGCGTCACTTTCGATTTGACCCCATCGACATCGCAGCTGCGATGTTGTAGTGTGCAAAGTACCCTTTAGTTTTTTCCCCATAGACTTGTATTAACGATGGATTGTGCCTGATGGTCTTGCGTTGCATCCGCTATGCGACTGATCAGTCGTGAAATTACTGACAGATGGGCGGAACCAACGCAGAATGTAATGTTTTTTTCGAGCATAAAAAAAAACGCACCACGCAGGATTCCGTCGGCACCCGTCATGGTTATAATTGAAGCCTATGGGTGCTGGAATCTGTCGGAATCCGTTAAATGACTGATTCCGGCGACTGATCCGTTTTTAGCAGCAGAGCATGCTTAGAAGTGGAAATTCCTTTCTAGTTAGTACAGAGCAAAAAAAAAAGGGGAAAATACCACGGTATCGGCCACGCTGCTCAGAAGAAGGTAGTGATAAGATTATTGATGAAGATTTATTAAGGATTAATATGCCACTACGCGTTACGGGGTACATCCTCCCCCTTCCTCAGATTGCTACCTGAGGAAGGGGGAGGAAGTACCCCCATAACGCGTAGTGGCATATTAATCCTTAATAAATCTTCATCAATAATCTTATCACTACCTTCTTCTGAGCAGCGCGGCCGATACCATGGTATTTTCCCTTTTTTTTTGCTCTCCACTAAATTATCTCCCTCTGGGAGCTCACGGGGCTGCTGCAGCCAGATCAGGATCCTGCGATCCATTTGATGTGTATGCAAGGGGCTGGTGAATCACTGCTACCGGGATCACGGGACCATCCGTCTCGGAGGAGGAGCTGCTGTCAGACGCCGGTCCGGCGGCTTCACACTACACGTGGAAGTTGCTATCGTGTGAGCAGATTCCTGCGGGTCATAGAGGACGGGATCTCCACTGATGAGGAGCGGTGAACCAGGATTCCCCCTTCAGCATCATACAGTGTTGGACCTGCTGTACAACACTATCAGGTGAGTGTGTATCTCACACCACTTAAATCTTGTGCTTTTAAGGTTCCACACAGGAGCGTCCTCTCCTTTTTCATTTCTAGTTAGTACAAGATTCTCTTTCTCTCTGTCGGTCTCTCCCTCTCACAGATCAACGGCGAGGCATGGCGCTACACAGCTGTCCCACTGCTCCAGCGGCTTCTCCTGCTTTTGAAAATGCCGGCAGCTCATTATTCCATCTCGTATTCACTGCTTCCCCTGCCCACCAGCGCCTATAATTAGTTGCAGCTAGACGAGCCCCCAAGCTGAGTGACAGTTGTCTCACTGCAACCAATCACAGCCGCCGGTGGGCGAGTCTATATCTTGCAGTAAAAAAATTTAAAAAATAAATTTAAAAAAAAAAACGGCGCGCGGTCACCCCAATTTTGATACCAGTCAAGGTAAAGCCACACAGCTGAGGGCTGTTATTCTCAGGATGGGGAGCCCCACGTTATGGGAGCCCCAGCCTAAAAATATCAGCCAGCAGCCGCCCGGAAATGCCGCATGCATTAGATGCGACAGTCCCAGGACTCTACCCGACTCATCTCGAATTGCCCTGGTTCGGTGGCAATCGGGGTAATAAGGATGACAGCCCATAGCTGCCACTAAGTCCTAGCTTAGTGATGGCAGAAGTCTATGAGACAACACCCCCATCACTAAACTGTAGTGAAAGTAAATAAACACAAGCACCAAAAAATCCTTTATTTGAAATAAAAGACACAAAGATCCCCCTCTTTCACCACTTTATTAATCCCCAAATACCCCTCCAGGTCCGGCGTAATCCATACGAGGTCCCACGATGCTTTCAGCTCTGCTACATTGGAAGCTGATAGGAGCGGCCGTAGAACACCGCCGCTCGGTGTGTGCTCCACGGAGCAACCGAAGTGAGTCGCGCTGTCAGCAGTGACATCACTCAGGTAGTGCCGGTGTGTGTGCAGTGATGATGGGGGTGGTAGTGCCTGTGTGTGTGTGTGTGGTGATTATCGGGGCGGTAGTGCCTGTGTTGGCGGTGATGATAGGGGCGGTAGTGCCGGTGTGTGCGCGGTGATAATGGGCGCAGTAGTGCCAGTGTGTGTACGGTGATGATGGGGGCGGTAGTGCCAGTGTGTGTGCGGTGATGATGGGGGCGGTAGTGCCAGTGTGTGTGCGGTGATGATTTCTTGGGGTTCATCGAGAGACCTTCACAGGACAATAGTCAAGGAACAAAAAAAAACATCTGGCAATAGAATAGAATAAATCTCATTAATAAACAATAAATACAATCAAACTAAATAATCCATAGCCTTATAATAGGTTAATCCACATACCTAGTGGTGTCCATTCCAGGAGTAAACAATCCAGGAGCCTGGATAAAGTGCCAAGATTGAAACTATTTCATTCCCACAGTGGGATAATGGGACACTCCAACCATCAGGTAGGTAATACACATTGCACGGTGCAGACTGCATGTTTAAATACCACTGTACTTCCCGCTTGGATGAAAATCCGGAAGTTCATGATCAGTGTCACAAGATCAGGTACCACATAGTCATTTACCCAGGTACCCCAAACCGGATATGTAGTGTGCGATCGTGCCATTAAGCTCCGCCCCTTTTTTCTCTTCACTCTAGAAGATGGTGTGGAGCACATTGCAGTCACAGCAATCCGCACTGACGCCAGCAACCAGGAAGCAACGTGGAACGCATAGTGGTCCACAGCCTGCCAAATATTTAATCATGTCACAGTAATAGTACACATGTATCATACATAAGTACAGATTCAGCAATGGTAAATGGCCGAATATGGTCCAAAGCGTATAGTAACCAAACTTATAATACCGTATTTTTCAGACTATAAGACGCACCCTGGTTTTAGAGGAGGAAAACAGGAAAATAAAATTTGAAGCAAAAAATGTGGTCATGATACACTTATGGGGCGAGGATCTGCTGCTGACACTGTTATGGGGGTAATGTCCCCAAATTCTCTACTAAGGTACCCCATCCTGGTAATGTTCCTCCTGCCTTGTATATGATCCCCATTCTTGTATATATATGGCCCTCATCCTGGTCCTGGTATAGCCCTCATCCTGCTATATAACCCCATCCTGGTATAGCCCCCATCCTGCTACATAGCGCCATGCCATTCTGGTATATGCCTTTATCCTGCTATATACCCACATCCTGCTATATACATAAACAATAAATCAGTTATCCAGCGCAAGCCGCATCTGGTATAATGCTGGTAAATCAAATAATATATCTATCTTTTTCTCTCGAGGGGTATTATCAGGTAAGTGGAAAACTGAAGTTTAAATGAAGCTAGTGAAACTAAGAACCTCATTAAGGCCCTTGGGACTAATTGTATCTATCCACCTTGCTTCTCTCTGAAGAATTTTCTTGTCCCAACTGCCTCTCCTGATTGGTTGACGGACCACTTCAATACACTGAAATGTTATAGATCTCGGGTCTCCCTTATGAAAGGCATTAACGTGTCTCGCAATAGGTGTATCGCGTTTGTGCGTGATATCACCTAAGTGTTCCCCAATGCGCGTCCCGAACTGCCACCTGGTCTTACCAATGTAACTGAGGGGACAGGTGCATATACACCTATACACCAGCCCCTCAGTCTGGCAGTTCGCAAAGTCCCTAATAAGGAACTCCCTTCCAGTATGCTCGTTAGAGACGGTCTTTGTTTCAACTATATAAACACAAAAATTACATGAGCCACACCTGAAGGCACCTGTTCTTGGACTATTGTCCTGTGAAGGTCCCCTGATGAACCGTAAGAAGTCTGGGGGGGGGGGGGACGCGTTGGGACCAGGTTTTTGCAGATACCGGCAGATAAGTTCCTGCTGGGAGTTTTAACAATATTATTATCCGTATATACCGTATTTTTCGCTTTATAAGACGCACTTTTGTTCCCCCAAATTTTGGGGGAAAGTAGGGGGTGCGTCTTATAAGCCGAATATACGGGGGGTATATTTATATGTATGTACACTGCAGGGTCGAGGGGAGGTGGGGTCGCTGTGCTGGAGGCAGGTGAACGCTGTGGGCTGCAGCTTTTGATCTCCTGCTCCCGCTCATACAATATGCACAGCCGCTGTCCATCTCCGGTGGTGCTAAAATCGCACCGCAGTGAGGGGCTGGGGCAGCGGTGCATATTATATGTCTCTGCGCCTCCCTGTGATGGCACATGCCCCCCCTGTGTTAGATTTGGCCCCCATGCTGCTGCTCATTCTAAAATAAAAAAGCTTTACTTACCCCCTCCAGTGTTTCTCCCCGTGTCCCTGCTTCCACTGTGATCAGGCACGAAGAGATCTCAGTCTGCTGTGCCGATCACATGACCGCACTGAGAACCAGGAAGTAAAGAAGAGAAGCACAGAGGGAGACAGGAGGGAGATAAACGCTGGAGGAGGTAAGGAAAGAGTGTTTTATTTTACTATGGGAAGCAGCCTGGGGGCGATATCTAACAGGGGGACTTGTGCGATCTATATAGGGGCCATGGGCAGCACCATGGGGGCGATATCTAACACGGGAACATGTGCAATCCATAGGGGACCATATGCAGCACAGGGGAATGTATGCAATCCATAGGGGGCCATAGGCAGCACAGGGGAATGTATGCAATCCATAGGGGGCCATAGGCAGCACAGGGGAACGTGTGCCATCACAAAGGGGCTACATTCAATATAAGTGGGCCATATCCAGATTAAGGGGGCTAATTTTAGGATGGGGGCTATGAGGGACATATACCCTATATGATTTATTAGAGGGACACTGGCATTATAAGATGGACCCCATTTAACATTAAAAAAAAAATTCTCTTTTCCTTCACCAAATTTGGGGGTGCGTCTTATAATCAGGTGCGTCTTATAAAGCAAAAATACGGTACTTTATACATCTGGTGTTTGTGCTTTACAAGTATTAATCTAATTAGTAGACTAAGGCAGTTTGACCTTGAGTCTTTAACAACTGAGGAGGACTTAAAGGGGTTATCCGGCTTATTTTGACTTTTTTTTATTATTACCCTATTGGGCTACATTGGGGCAGGTAAGTAGATAGTGACCACTTACCTGCCCTGCTGTCAGCCCCACTCCCCCGGCACAGAGTGGTCATGTGACCGCTACTGCTGCGATTTTGCTGCTTCCTGTCATTTCATGTCAACATCGGTAGGACCATGTTGACATGCAAATCTGGGAACAGCCTGCTGGTCGGCTACAGTGCGTGAGTCCCCGCCCCCCTTCCCTTAACCCTTCCACACATTCCCCCGCACCCCGTACTCTCCCCCACCCACGGTGTCACTGCCAGCAGCGGGCCCCCTGCTTACAGTGCTTAGGATAGCAGGAGTGCCCGTGCAGTCTATGTCCCGTTCTCTGCCAGCCTCGCGGCTGCTCGCACTGCAGAGTATCAGCAGCTTCTCACACTGCGTGCAGCTGCGGGGATGACGAGCGCTGCTGGCAGGAGGTTAGATGAGATCATTACCTCCTGTGACGATCTCTGCCTCTGACGACGTCACCGCTGTCACTGCCTTCTATGCCCGCCGCGTTTTCACGTCACGTCTCGCGGGCGGCCCGAGACTGTCACTTGCGGTGATGTCACGGGCTCTCGCGATACTGCTGAGAACTCGGCGGGCATAGAAGTCAGTGACAGCGCTGACGTCAGTAGAGCAGGACATCGTCACTGCAGGTAATGATCTCATCTAACCTCCTGCCAGCAGCGCTTGTCATCCCCTGCAGTGAACATTCTGTTCTTCATTGACTGGGACATTGACTATGGTATGGATGTCGTGGGACCCCCTTATTGGATTACGCCGGACCCTGATTTTATTGTTCTTTTCAATAAATTGGTGAAAGAGGGAAGGTTTTGGGGAGTGTTTTTTCAAATAAAACTTTTTTTGTTGTCTATTTTTTTTTTTTTATTACTGACTGGGTTGGTAATGTCGAGTATCTGATAGACGCGTGACATCACTAACACCAGGGCTTGATGCCAGGTGACATTACACATCTGGCATCAACCCTGTATATTACCCAGTTTGCCACCGCACCAGGGCAACGGGATGAGTTGGGGCGAAGTGCCAGGATTAGCACATCTAATGGATGCGCCACTTCTGGGGCGGCTGTAGCCTGCTATTTTTAGGTTGGGGAGTGTCCAATAACAGTGGACCTCCCTAGTCTGAGAATACCAGACCCCAGCTGTCCGCTTTACCTTGGCTGGTGATCCAATTTGGGGGGGACCCCACGTTTTTTGTTTTAAATTATTTATATAATTTAAAATAACAGCGTGAGGTGCCCTCTGTTTTGTATTACCAGCCAAGGTGAAGCTGCCAGCTGTGGTCTGCAGGCTGCAGCTGTCTGCTTTACCATAGCTGGCTACAAAAGATAGGGGGGACCCCTCGTCGTTTTTTTTAATTATTTATTTTTTGGCTAAATACAAGGCTAAGCACCCTTTAGTGCCACATGAAAGTCACTAAAGGGTGCCAGCTTAGAATATGCAGGGGGGTGGGACATTATATAGGTCTTTTTCATCTATCTATCTATCTATCTATCTATCTATCTATCTATCTATCTATCTATCTATTGCATTCATTCATCTGTCTATCTCTCTGTCTCTATATCTATCCATCTCTATATCTACTCATCTATTTATCTTTCTTGCTGCTTTCGTTTTTTGCGGTCCGCAAAAAAACGGAAGGCACACAGATGACACAGATTCATCCGTGAAAAAAATGGACCTTTTTTTGCGGACCGCAAAAACGGAATGGTCATGTGAATGTAGCCTACATGTGTTCCCTATGGGGGTAGGGGTCGGTACATAACGATGGTGGGGAAGGGGGTCGGTACAGAGCGCCGTTTGCGTGTTTGTGTGGGGGGGGTGTTGCAGAGCCCGATGTGTGTGGGGGTCGCAGAGCCCGATGTGTGTGGGGCTCGCAGAGCCCGATGTGTGTGGGGGTCGCAGAGCCCGATGTGTGTGGGGGTCGCAGAGCCCGATGTGTGTGGGGGTCGCAGAGCCCGATGTGTGTGGGGGTCGCAGAGCCCGATGTGTGTGGGGGTCGCAGAGCCCGATGTGTGTGGGGGTCGCAGAGCCCGATGTGTGTGGGGGTCGCAGAGCCCGATGTGTGTGGGGGTCGCAGAGCCCGATGTGTGTGGGGGTCGCAGAGCCCGATGTGTGTGGGGGTCGCAGAGCCCGATGTGTGTGGGGGGGCGCAGAGCCCGATGTGTGTGGGGGGCGCAGAGCCCGATGTGTGTGGGGGGCGCAGAGCCCGATGTGTGTGGGGGGCGCAGAGCCCGATGTGGGGCTGTTATTTCCAATGCTAGATAACAGGACAGGTGCTGGGGCAGAATACTGACATGGAATGTGTGTGCATGGGGCGGGCAGGGGGCGAGCCTGGACACTGAGGGCGGGCAGGGGGCGAGCCTGGATACTGAGGCCGGGTGGTGCCAGCTCTAACTGGGAGGTGTGGCACAGGAAGTTGTCATGTTTGCTGGAGCTGAATGTAAACAAGCAGCTGTAGAGAATAAAGGGATAATTCAAGAGGAACAGAAGTTAGAAAACAAAAAATAACAATGTAGGGGTGTTTTATATGACAATACAGCACAGATAAACTCAAAAATGTTTGGTAAGCTAATGTCGGACAACTCCTTTAATAATTGCCATTTTTTTAACCACTTACATATTTTTGGCACGATTCACTTCCACAATTATTTTTGGTGATGGGGATTAATCTATGGCAACTCTAGGGTAAGGTACGGAAGAGTCTACGAGGAGCGGGGGGCATCCAAAACATCATGGTGCAACTCCGCTGGTAGGTAGGTGACAGTGAAGGCTAATTGTTAGACATAGTGCCCCTTATAACCATTATAACCATCATAATATTAGTATTAGTGAATACTGTCATCCTTTTCACCACTACCCCTTCTCCTGTACCTTATTTTTGTATTTTGCACCCCCCCCCTTCACTTGACCACAGTCTGGTAGGACTATATTGATGGTTCTAGGATATACCATTTTAATTAGTATTAAATAAAGTACCGTATTTTTCGCTTTATAAGACGCACTTAGACATAAAAAAGGTAAAAAAAAGAAAAATGGGGTCCGTCTTATAATCCAGTGTTCTCTTACCGGAGGGGGGCAGCAGTGGTGGTGAAGCGGGGTCACAGGAGGCAGAGGTTGTGCTGGCAGGCATGGCAGGTCAGTGGTAGCGGGGTCCGTGGTGGCAGGTGCCGTCCGTGGTGGCAGGTGCTGTGGCGTCCGGGGTGGCAGGAGCCGGGGGGCCCGTGGTGGTGGCGGTGGCAGCAGCAGCGTCGGCGGGTGAGTCATTCAGCAGGCCGGTGCAGTGAGTGTCCCAGTGTCCGCGGTCCCGGTTCAAATAATGGCGTCTGGAGCGCATGCGCAGATGGGGCTCTCATCCAAGAGCTCCATCTGCGCACTCGCCCGCTCCCGGCGCCATCATTTGAAACTTGGACTGCGGAGAAACTGGGTAATTTGCTGCACAGCCGCCCGCACAGAGGCACCCAGCTGCCGCTCGCCGCCCGCACACAGCACCCGGCCGCCGCTCACCGCCCGCACACAGCACCCGGCCGCCGCTCGCAGCCCGCACACAGCACCCGGCTGCCGCCCGCACACAGCACCCGGCCGCCGCTCGCAGCCCGCACCCGGCTGCCGCCCGCACACAGCACCCGGCCACCGCTCGCCGCCCACACACAGCACCCGGCCGCCGCTCGCCGCCCGCACACAGCACCCGCCCGCCGCTCGCACACAGCACCCGGCCGCCGCCCGCACACAGCACCCGGCCGCCGCCCGCACACAGCACCCGGCCGCCGCCCGCACACAGCACCCGGCCGCCGCCCGCACACAGCACCCGGCCGCCGCCCGCACACAGCACCCGGCCGCCGCCCGCACACAGCACCCGGCCGCCGCCCGCACACAGCACCCGGCCGCCGCCCGCACACAGCACCCGGCCGCCGCCCGCACACAGCACCCGGCCGCCGCCCGCACACAGCACCCGGCCGCCGCCCGCACACAGCACCCGGCCGCCGCTCGCACACAGCACCCGGCCGCCGCTCGCCGCCCGCACACAGCACCCGGCCGCAGCTCGCCGCCCGCACACAGCACCCGGCCGCCCGCACACAGCACCCGGCCGCCTGCACACAGCACCCGGCCGCCGCTCGACGCCCACACACAGCACCCGGCCGCCGCTCGCACACAGCACCCGGCCGCCGCTCGCCGCCCACACACAGCACCCGGCCACCCGATCACTGTAAGGACAGGACCCCCAGGTACCGCTATATTCGCTTTTTAAGACGCACCCCCCATTTTCCTCCCAAATTTTTGGGAAGAAAAGTGCGTCTTATAAAGCGAAAAATACGGTATTTTTTTAGGGGATTTTTTTCTTTGGTCTTTATACTCAATTCCTCTTTTTGATTATTTGCTTTGGTTTTCTGATTTAATAATGTCAAGGATTGAACGATGTTATTAAATCTATTGTATTAAGGGATAAGCGCATAAGCATTTGTACATTGTTTATGCCATTGGTGTGATACACTTCTAACAGGTGCTTTTTAGCTTTTCTTGCTGATTCCTCTCACTGTAAGGTGCGACTTCTCAAAAGGGGCGTCAGTGCATTTTTTTTTATACTGTTTTTAATTTTTTTTCGGCTACTGGAGACTGCCAAATGCATTTGCTCCTTTGTAAGTGTCTGAGTATGACAATTCCAGCAAATACGGCAGCCCCTGTACATCGAAGACTGTGGTCGGTGTCCGACCACATCTCCTGCATTGTGGCTGGCTTCAGATGTGGCCTCGGAATGCCTCCTGGGTTTTACAGGTCACAGCTGTGGGAGGAAATTGGCACAATTTTTTTAAAGCAGCAGCAAAGCTGCGAGCTCCAATTTTTTCCCGTGCCACCGCTCAGTGTGAGCGATGACAGGAGGGGATACCGGCATACGAGGCTTACAGTTAGTGAGATGCGGGAAGCAGAAGTCTGAGATGAGGCGAGTATCTGCGGCGGCTGTGATCAGCAGCCTGATGTTAGCAGTACAGTAACAGCCTGCTGTTTCACGCTACCTGACACTGCTTGCTGCGTATTCATCATGCTGCTGTGCTCTGAAAACTCAATCAGCTCAGCTGTATCAATTTACACGTCTGCAGGAGCGTACACTTGTTAATGTCGGCCATAAATTTACTGTGATGCAATCTAATCGTGCATCCCCCTTAAACTGTCACTGGGAATACGGATTATATAGGACCCCTGGGCTGACCCTGTAACTAGGGACCCTGTACTCTCCCTCATCTCCTGTCAGCCCCTGCAATAATATCCCCATACCATACCCCACCCAGGGCTGGGCAAAACACAGTGACAGAAAGAAATCTACATTCAGGACAGGAAATAATGGGGTGGGCTTCCGTGGACACAGTGCTCCACAGACGGCACACAAGTCCACCCTATATATCAGCTTATAGCATCTTATTTTCACAGACAGGTAAAATACACATAGTGTAGTTACTAGATTCAGAATTACATCTCTTCAAATCATCTCAACACTTTCACTATATTGACATTCAATATAACATCCTGTACCTTCAATCAATTCTCATCTAATCTCCCCCCTTGGGAGAATTCTCTTTTTCAACATACGTGTGTCACTTACAATTAAACTTCACAGAAGATGAAATAGAAACTAACACTTCTCTTTTTTTTTTTTCAACCCTACGGTGTTCCATACCAAAGACTGCTAGAGCACCAGTGTCACTTGGGTGATAATAAGGTACACTCAACCTCACTATAAACCTGCAAACCTTGTTCCATTACTGGCCAGAAAGAATCACCAGCTTTAATTTGGGTGAGCCCATACAAATCAGCATATGTGGCAGAGTGGATTTTCTGGATTTAGCACATCTTCCTATAAAAAGGCATGGGATGCAAATCAGGATCAGGGAGAGAATTCACACTACATACACCTCCATGAAAACGGTCCATCCAATACTCAATACTCAATGATTAAGACCAAAGTTAAGGATTTTACTAATGTATTTCTTAAAATACATCGCCATCCACCAAGCAAACAATGAGCCAGTTTACAAACGTTCAACTCACTGCTTAGCGGAAACCGTACCAGGTAACAGTCAGGGCTCTTTCACCCACTTTTATAACTCTGCACCAGTACCTTTAAAATCCCCCTTTCAAATCCTCTTTCCGTCGAGGACCAGGCTCTCGGTCCTTATCAAACATCAATTATTGATGACACGTCACTCATAGGTGTATATATCTCAGTGTTCCTTCACAAGGACTGCAGCCTCCTGAGGCTTCCATGTCACATATTTAGGGCGTTCTTGTCCGGGTCTATAGGAATAATGGTGCGATGCCATGTGTGGGCTGATGTCCTCAAATAAGGACAGCATCTGTGGTATATTTCTATAACTGGAGATTGTGGGCTTGGTCTCTGCTGGGGACAGTTTTGGTGGTGGGGTGGATCATTGTTAAATCATTGTCATCTTCCTGCCCCCCCCTCGGTGGCTTCGGTTGCTCCAGCCACAAATAGGCCAGTGGCCTTGGGACTTAAGATGGCTGGAAAAAGGGAACTAGGTGCGGCCCGACCTGAAATGGAGTCTGGGAGGCTAGGGAGGGCGTTAGACAACCCTCTGGGGACTACTGTTGAGGAGGGGGGCATTGTTTCCTAATGGGCTTGGCCACTTCCTGAGGTGCCATTTTCTGAGCTGGTGCAATATAGAAATATCTACTATCTCCATCCCATTCCTCTTTCCATGCCAATTTTCTAACATCTTTTGACGTTCTATACCATGCCTCAGCATCCATAAGGAGATCTTTATCTTTCAAAATCCCTCGCTTATTTAACAAGACATCTTTCCATTCTTGCTCCTCTAATCTCCCTCTCTTGGCAGTGATCCCTGCCACCTTGAGGAGCGACTTCATATTTTTAACATTTCTAACATCCACAGAATACATAGATTTCTATCTCAGTCGTCAACACAAACAGGTTGTCCTATCACTTCTAGGAAGAAGTGTCACGTGGGTGATAGAAACTAAATTCACCCTCACTATACATTACTTCAAGTACTAGTAACCTCTGTTCACACTATATACACCACATGAGTACGGTCCATCCAGACCCAATAACCGTGACTAAGACCAAAATTTAGGATTTTCCCCAATGTATTCAATCCTAGGTAATCAAATACATTGACATCCACTAAAACAAGAGCAATGAGTACGCATACAACGTTCAACTCACTGCTTAGCAGGAAAACCGTACCAGGTAACAGTAAGGGCTATCTCACCCTCCTTTCATAACACTGCACCTGTACATAGAAAACCCTTCCAAATCTTCTATTCCCGAAGACCAGATCCAAAGCCTTATCAATCATCAACTATCGACCGGACACGTCGTCACAAATCGGTGTATCTCGCAGTATACACAGCAGTATATATAAACAGTTAACCTTCTCAAAGTACAGCTTCTGAGTTGTTTTTTTTTTTTTCACTCAAAAGACAGCTCTCACTACATTATCGTGACACTTCCCCTTTTATCGCCGTAACTGAACAAAACAGAACTTACCGTTTCTCGAAAGCCAGCAAGTACTCCGCCTGCTGCAAATAAACAGACATTTCAACAGGTAGACACAGGTAAACACAATGACATAACAATAAGGACACTATATATACCATCCAGGTGGCTGATCTCACCTGCAGATATAACCATATATATATATATCCATATAACCAGCGTATATAACAACTTCCTCATTTTCCTCTGCAGTTAAGTCAGAGAAAACGAAACATGGAACTTCTGCTTTTCTCAAAGAACAGACAAAAAAACCCAAAACCACATTTACATTTAACGTGATTTAGAATTACATTTATACAAACAGCTTAAGGTGAACCTGACCACCTTGGTGTGGGATCTCTTAGGACGGCTTATCTCATGCGAGATGGCGGTCATTAGGTGTCTAGACTGGAACAGCCCAACCCCCCCTTTCAAAATGCAAGTACACGCATGAGGTTGCAAGGTGAGATTAGACAAATGTTCTCACCTGCATTTGGAGTGCGCATCTCCATCCCCTCTCGCGTAGTTGCCTTTCGAATCAAGGTGTCAGCATGGCCGTCTGTCATCCAGACACCGTCCTAAGGTTCGTTGGGCGCCACTGTTAATGTCGGTCATAAATTTACTGTGATGCAATCTAATCGTGCATCCCCCTTAAACTGTCTGCAGTCCAAATTATGAGTCAATTGTGGTAGCATGCATACCACTCTCTTTCATACACACCAGAGACGTACTCGGATATGGATAGAAATTAAGACTAATTTAATCCGGAAGTGAAAATACATTTAAACGGACTTATTGGCTAGGTGCCAAGAATACGTAACACGTCTCCTATTGGATAAAATAGAAAAGCTTATTCTGTGATATACAATATACTGTAATGTGCTTGGTTCCTCATTTATATTAAGCAATGTCAGCATGATTCACTCATCACATGAAAAGTCCAGACTGTCTGAGTCTTCTCTCCAAATGCAGAACTAGGTGGGGTACACAGTCTCAAACAGCATCTTAAATCCTGGTTTTTGGATATCTTCATATATACTCCTAATAGTTCATAATCTTGTCCTTAACATACTGACAAAGCATAGTTGTGTAACTAATGCAATCATGTGATACACCTAGAGCCATCATGTGAAAACCCCACAGTACTGTGTACCTAATATACATTTAAATAAATCCCCCTGAACCATGTACCTAATGCCATCATGTGAAACCCCCCCAGAGCTGTGTACCTAGTGCCATCATGTGATACCCCTTAAGGCCTTGTACCTACTACCATCATGTGATATCCCCTCAGAGCCGTGTACCCAATATCCACACATGTGAAATTCCCCAGAGCCATGTAGCTAATGTCATCATTTGATACCACTCAGAGTAATGTACCTAATGACATCATGTAATTCCCACGAAGCTGTGCACCATCATGTGACACTCCCAAGAGCTATGTACCTAATGCGATTTTGTGATACCCCCAGATCTGCGTACCTAATGAAATCACATGAGACCCCTCAGAGCCATGTACCTTATGCTACCACAGGATACTCCCAGTGTCGTGTACCATTTACCCATCCTGTGATACCCTCAGATCTGTGTCTCTAATGCCGTCATGTGATACCCTCCAGAGCCATGGACCTAATGCCATCACGTGATAAACCCCAGAGCCGCTCCTATACACTACTGCTACGATAGCTGTGGCAGGAGGGGGTAGGGCCGGCCTTAGCCTGAATGCTGCCCTGTGCAAAACTGTCCTTTGCTGCCCCCACCCTACTGATTTTTTACCCAGTTTCTCAAGACACAATCGAGGATAGGAAGCCATATTTTATATCAAATTTTTGGAAAACATGGAGACTCTTGTTGGAGTCCCCTTGCTGTGTTTTACATGATTTTAGAAGGGCATGACATGCCTAAAAGAGGTTGACTTTCAGCATCTGCAAGCTATTAGCTACAGAAATGCTGCCTTTCCGCCTGGTGGACACAGAGGATTTTCGTAGACCTTATGCCGATCGCAGTGCCCCAGTACCAGATGCCCAGTCTACTACTTCTCCAAGAAAGGTGTGCCTGCGCTACACCAGCATGTCGTGTTAGAGGGGCGACCGAGGGCCATTGTAGTCGTGGCAGATACTGCCCTCTCGCTGTTGCGCAGCCCGGTACTCTTCCTCTGTGCCCCAACCGCCACTCCAGTGCAATTCAGTATTAAGCGCATTTTCTCTTCAGGCGTCACAGACACGGTCACAGGATCTTTTAACTAAATTTCTTTACTTGTAAACTTATATACATTCATTTTTCTCACCTTAGGCGAACTCATTGCTTGAACGTTACAGGGAATATCTTTTTCTTTCCCATAAAATTTAATTTTTATTTACATATCATCCGGCTGACTTTCTCTGGTGTTCGGGCTCACATTGGGGTACCCAATTACACTAGACACGGTAGACTCAACCGTCTTTTCAGTCAGTCAGGACCATTCTTCCCTCTAGAGGCCCACTGACTCTTTTCTCACTGAAGGATTTGTAAGATCTCACCAGGGAATAGCCACCCTTTTTCCGGACCGCTTTTGTGTCCGAAAAAAACCCCGAATTCGGCCCAGAAGACCACACCAAATTAATTTTACTGGGCTTTTTCTTCACTACGCCTCTCACAGACGCAGTGTACTTTTCCTCAGGGACCTTCCTCACCAACTGATTTCTAACAGCTCTTTTTCAAACTAGACTTCTCCCCCCCACATTTCGGGATCACGAGGGAAACAGCCCACACACTGTGGCCACCTAGTGGCCATTTGAATACATTACATTACACTATAACATGGACTTTACAAATTACATTACACTATAACATGGACATTACATATTACATTACACTATAACATAGACTTTACATATTACACATTTTACATATAAATCATACACACAGGTTCAGGATGACCGAGCCTTACACCCCCTTACAGTCGGCACATATCACCGCTTCCTTGAGAAACTGTGTGACACAGGGTGCATTTCACCACAGATACTTGGACCAGTAAGCATGGACAGGGGTGCTACATGTCGCTGACTGGGCACTGGGTAACTATGGTGAGAGATGGAGAAGGGTCTGCTGTAAAAATCTTGCCGTCCCCACGAGTTGTGCATCAATCCTCTGTATGTAGAAGTTCCTCCACTGCTTCTGCCTCCTCAAACTCGTTTCGGTCCTCTACCTCCGCCCAAAGCCTGTCTGGTAAGGCCACCCGCGTTGTAACTGCGCACAAGGAATCCCGCACACCTCCTTACTATGCTGGCAGCAGAGCTAAACGGCATCAGGCGGTCGACTCTTTACTTTGAAATGTATGGGAAATGTGAGTCACACCACTGAGGAGTTGTGGACGGTCAGCTCTGGAGACCGAGTTTCATCAATGGTTGTCTCCACTCAACCTGCAGTCAGGGAAGGCCATGTGCGACAATGCTGCAAACCTGGGTGCGACCTTTCGCCGGGGTAATGTGACACACGTGCCTTGTATGGCTCACATGTTGAACCTGGTTGTCCAGCAATTTTTAAACCAATATCCCGGCCTAGATGGGCTTCTGCAGAGGGCACGGTTTAACGCCTGCCTGGATCAACAGACTCAGATGGGCTGTAAAGGATAGGCTAGAGGGAAGCCACTCACCAAGCAGGACTCCTAGAACCCTGAAACCCTTTAATCCCTATACAGGCATTTGGAATTACACAGGACCCAAGGTAATCACTACCTGTGGAAGGCTGCATTCCAAGAGAGTAGTAGTCAGGCAGGGTGAATTCAGAAATTGTGGAACAGGGATAGAATCGGCAGGCAGGAGACGTAGTAAGGAAACAAGCGGTGGTGAAATCCGGATAGGGCAGCGAGGTACATAAACAGTAGGCAGGAGACGTAGTCAGGAAACAAGCGGTAAAGCACACAAAATCACGAAACAAAACAGGGCGGAACAGGAACCACAAGTTCAGAACTATCTCTGGCAATGGTCAGCAGATAGGAGAGGCAGTAAAAAGGGTGTTGTGTCTTCCCATAGGTTGTAGCTGGATTATGGTACTTCAGCTGGGAGACACCTGCCACCTACAGTCAGCAAGTGGTACTGCAGATCTCAAGGAAACCCAGCCCATTGGATGAGGGGTGCCTGCGCCCACCGGCGCCACTGGCATCGACTCCTCTCCCATCACCAGCACTATCCAGGGCAGGAACACGGCGTCGCCTGGCGATCGGAGTAGAAGTCGCTGGAGTGAACTCCGGTGGTGACTTAACAGCCGTGTGCGACAATGCTGCAATCCTGGATACGGCCCTTCTCCGGGCAATATGACACACGTGCATTGTATGGCTCACGTGTTGAACCTGGCTGTCCAACAATTTTTAAACCACTATCCTGGCCTACATGGGCTTTTGCAGAGGGCATGTTCGCTATGTGCTCACTTCCGCCATTCACACCCCGCAGCTCAACGACTTGCATCGCTCCAGAAGTCTTTCAGCCTGCCGGTTCACCGGATGAAATACGATGTGCCGACACGCAGGAATTCGAATCTGCACATGTTGCAGCAACTGTGGCAACACCGATGAGGCCTGCTGCAATACGTTATGACGTATAGCCTGTGCCAACGAGATCCAGAGGTGTGGCAGATCCCACTGCTGGAGTGGTCTCAGATCAAGGACCTATGCACCCTTCTGCACAGTTTCAAAATGGCGACGAAGATGTTTAGCGCTGACGCTGTCATTATCAGCATGACAATTCTGGTCATTTACATGCTGGAGCACACTATAAACAGTATTCGGAGTCAGGTGGTGGGACAAGAGAAAGGGGAGGAAGTACAGGATGAGTGATATGCGGAAGGGATAACAAGATCTCCAAAATCCAGACGGTCAGCAGCACAAAGGCGTCAGGCATGCAACGGTGGGGGAGAGGGTTTAACAAGGGCGCATGGTATCAGCCAAACTGTTGAGGCATGTGCAGGAGCACAGGAAGAAATGGATGACGAACCGGCAATGGACAATGGGCAAGACTCAGCAGATGAAGGACAACTTGATCACATTTCTGTTGTGCGAGGTTGGGGGGAGAGGGCAGAGGAAGGAAGCATGATTCTCACCTCGCCGCCAACAACACAGCAAGGACTTGTTCTTCCTGTATGTGCAAGACACATGAGCACCTTTTTTCTACACTACCTACAATATGACCCTCGGATTGTCAGAATTCGAAGTAATGCTGACTACAGGGTTGCCACACTTTTAGATCCCCGGTACAAGACAAAATTTGGAGACATAATTCCTGCCACAGAAAAGGACGCATGTATGCAGAAGTATCAGCAGAAGCACCTGTTACACAATCTTAGATCGGCTTTTCCAATAAAAACTAGTGGTTCACAGAATGAATCTCACAGCTTTGTCATGCCTAGGAGGAAATGGTCTTTTACTTGTTCACATCTGAGGAACCGAATGCTGGCTGCTGTGCTGAGACGGCGTTGAGTATGGTGTCCCTGCAGAGTTCCAAATTTGATCATCTACAAAATGAGTCGAAAAAGGCCAGATGCTGGTGTAAAGGTGAACAGGTGTGTTGGAAAGGGAAAAAAAAAGTTTGTGTCCGTGGGGTAGGTGGTAAAGCAACAGTAACATCTGCTGAAGAAAGACCATCTTCCAGCTAAAGTAAGATGTCTACTTCTTTCCGTGGACAATCTGATGTGATCCCTTTCTTATGGACATGATCATCGCTACCAAATGTAGATGAGGCACCAAAAGAGCAGGTGCTTCAATGGATCTCAAGTGCTCCATCAAGTGGCCTCTCCTCCACCTCAACTTCAATATCCCAAATACTCCATTCCTCTGTGGTGTCACCCCAATTGCACTTGCTTCCTACCAGCTCTCAAGTCTCCACCCGCCCTGCTGAGTATGGGGTAACAAAGATGGTTGAGTCTGCAGAGCTGTTCAGTCACCCTATAGCCTGAGAATCAGAGGTCTGCTCCAAAGCTGCAGTGAGTCCAGACAAGGAAATGATCTGCACTGATGCCCAGAAGCTTTGCGAGTTGGATCCAGGCCCAGATGAAGAAGGTTCTGAGCATAATGTACACCCTCATTCCCAAACTAACTCCTCTTGGTGGAGACAATGAGGAACATGCTACATAGTTACGTTGTTAGTTACATAGGTTGAAAAAAGACCTAGGTCCATCTAGTTCTGATGAGACTCAGATACCTGATTGGAATGACAATTTTACTATTCGGTCAGGGCAGGAAGAGGTTGGCTCTGAGGCCGAAGTGAGTGAGAACACACAGGGCGATTATGAGGTTGGAGATCCCACTTACTGCCAATCCACAGTCAGCCAGTCGATGAGGTCAGCAGAGCAGGTGGAGGAGGATACTACTGACTACAAGGTTAGGTGGCGCCTTCCTGGACAGAGACGGAGTACTGGAAGCACGTCAACAACTGCATCCTCAGCCTCATCTCTGCCTCTGAGCAGAAGTCATGGTGGCTCTGCAGGTCGCATGGGCTTTAAGCCTTGCCTAGCTTGGGCCTTTTTTGACATCGCAGAGGATCACCCAACTCATGTTATCTGTAACATTTGTCACCAATCTCAAAGTAGAGGCAAAAACTTACTAAGTTGAGTACTTTGTCCATGAACCATCACATGGATATGATGCGATAGGGTGAGGGTGCATTGATGACCTTTATCCACTGTGAATGCAAGATGCTTATTTGCCGTTCACTGTATGCATTGTTATTCACATGTAAAAGGGTAAGAGTGTATAAATTACCTTTATTCACTGTAAATGCAAAAGACTTATTTACTGTCTATTGTATGCATTGTTGCTGACCACCCACAAGGGGCCACTGTTTTGCATCTGCCTTTGACTGTTTGGTCACTATAGCAACATAAAAACGGTCTTCGGCTGTGGACTTGGAGACCGGAGGAGGTGCTGTATGTGAGCTGAGAGAAAAGCGAAAGGTGTGCGTAATAGAAAGGAGCCGCCGCAGAAACGCTTCGGTGGATTGTGAGGAGACTCGTGTTAAGAGTTTGGTGAGGAGGACCGTAACGAGTGTGAGCTGCATCCTGTGCCAGACACCGCCATTATTCAGTTGCTGGCTATACTGATCACTGTGAAAGGATCTTCAAGTCTCTATTTATGGCAACTAGACACCACAGTACCCGGGTACAGTAGGCTGGGCCCAGGAGTGCGTGTACGCAGCACTTTGTTTTGGTAACAAAACACATATCTGTTCTGCTTAGGTAGACTATATAGACAATAAGACTTGCTGGCTCTGCTCTGTCAGTTACAGTTAAAATCTTAAAGGGACAGCGAAACATGTTTGCATTGAATGTTACTGTAGAAGATTTCCAGGACTATGTTGCTGAGCTGTGTGCTTTGCCTTCCCACTGTTATCATCTGCCTTATCTGTGAGGCTTCAGCAAATAAGGGTATTCAGGGGGGTTAATGGGTTTTGTCTATGTTTAGATAGATATGTTGTAAGTTCTTGTGCTGCGCCACTAGTAGGTTTGGTAAAGTAAAACAATCATTTATCGACCAAACTGCCTAGAGTCCTTTTCCTGGTGCGTGGCTTAGCTGTATACTGGGGAGCCCACCCTGTACACAACTTTCAATGAAGCATAAGTCACAGTGGGAAGCTCACTGTGCTAAAATACGGACTAGCAGGGCGGGCCAACCACCGTCTGCCACATAATGCATGCATCCGCGTGCTCTTCATCCTCTATGACTGTGGGGACAGCAGTCACACATGCTTTTGGACGCAGACCTTCCACCTCTTTACCCACAACAGGTAGTGTGATTGGCAGGTCGTCGGTTGTTTTGAAAGTGGAAACAGCTGCTGGTGTTGAGATCTCATAGACATCGAGAGCACCACATTTGGATGAAGGCAACACTATCTCCGCCTGCACCTTCCTCACAGATTGGCTGGGCAAGCTGCAGTTAAAAATTGTCTACTAGAGATGGAGAGGTGAGGTAGCTTTCTTGACAGCAGTGGTACGCCACTCACTATCACACACTAATACTATGCCCAAAGAAATTGCCTGGACTTTTTGCAGTTAAAAATTGGCTACTACAGATGGAGAGGTGGAGTAGCTTTCTTGACAGCAGTGGTATGCCACTCACTATCACACACTGATACTATGCCCAAAGGAATTGCCTGGACTTTTTGCAGTTAAAAATTGGCTTCTACAGATGGAGAGGTGGGGTAGCTTTCTTGACAGCAGTGGTACACCACTGACTATCACACACTGATATTATAGAGGTAAATTAATCAAATATTGCTTATGGGAAAGTTTAAGTTGACTTACAAGTGAAAAATACAAATCCCTCTAAAAATAGTTTTTGTTAATAGTATTAAAATCGCCCAGGTGAATAAACCCACAAACTCAAAAACATAAATTGATAAAGATTAAACAATGGGGAGGTCATATAGATCAGGGGTAGCCGAATCTATAATGTATATAGATAGAGATCATCATGGTGTGATAATTAATAATCAAATATATACACCTACACTCCAGCGACCCTAATATGTCACTGTATCCGATCCCTGCCTATCAACGGTGGGTATGACACCCTAACATAGCTGGGCACCCCAGTTCCTCGTCGGCTATCCCTCGCTCACCCTACTAGACCCTACCAATCAATAACTTATGGTGTACCTAACAATGTCACATCTAACAGGAATTATAATAATCCATTGTAAACCAAATTTAAGAACAATGCCTTAAAGGATAGTGAATTAGGCACCCATACCTTAACCACTGTTGCCACAATGGCCTCACAGCTTTATAGATATAGATAGTCAAAAAAAGGTTACCCAATAATATCACATCTAATAGGATTTATATAAACCACTGCAAACCATATATAAGAACAATGATTTAAAAAACAGTGAAATAGGTACACCTAATTTAACAGCTGTTACCTCAATAAGCTCACAGCATGTTAATATAGATAATCAGAAATAAAGGTATTTCCCTCAAGCTAATGCAATACGCATGACCTCGACTCGTTTCCCCGCCCCTTGTCGGATCATCAGGAGGCCCAGGGGAACAAAGATAAGAAGGAAGATTCCAGATAATTTCAGTGTCATAAATGGTAGTGCTACCATTCATGACACTGAAATTTTCTGGAATTAAGTACCTTTATTTCTGACTAGCTGTACTACCCGGCTTCGCCCGGGTTAATAACTGTTAACAAAATAGAATGTATTAAAAATTTATTCTGCACACAAAAACCACAAAACAAATAGAAATGTAATTATTAAAAGGCAAAAACTAAGCTAATAGAAGCATTTCACAACATATATTTCAACACCACAGACATTCCACACAGATTTAACTAAATTGGCCAAGTAATGTGCTCCGTCTGTCTCTTTCCCCATCTGTCTTTTTTTTTTTAGACAAAACAATTACTGACCTCGGGGAGAACAGCCAGAGAAAACACTGCCGGCAGCCAGCGAAGGCGCTCAAGACAGTGAAATCCTAGGTACATTGCCCCTTGGGAAATATGTAAATCAAAAAAGTCCGTGGAGCCCCTGTTAGGAGACTCAACACAGAAATCAGCCAGATATCCCTCCGGGAAGGACCCAGCCAAGGGTTGGCTCTTTTTAGGAGACCACCATAACCACCATATTAAGTGGCCCTTTTAGTCAATATCCAACTTTTTGACAAGTTTAAAGATATGACAAGGGAAATACCAAGGCAAGGTATCCATCCACAGACAGCTGTTTCGGGGTATTGCCCCTCATCAGTGTGGAGTAGGATTCTGGCCAGGTGGGAGCAATGCCTAGTAGACCAACAAAACAAAACAATCACTGATCTCGGGGAGACCAGCCAGAGAAAACACTGCCGGCAGCCAACGAAGGCGCTCAAGACAGTGAAATCCTAGGTACATTGCCCCCTGGGAAATATGCAAATCAAAAAAGTCCGTGGAGCCTCTGTTAGGAGTCTCAACACAGAAACCAGCCAGATATCCCTCCGGGAAGGACCCAGCCACGCTCTTTCCAGGTACGTCTCTGTCCGTCTCTTTCCAGGTCCGTCTCTTTCCAGGTCCGTCTCTTTCCAGGTCCGTCTCTTTCCAGGTCCGTCTCCCCACCGACATCTTATTACCTCACATATAAGCTTCTTATACTATGAATGTCTTTTGTTCCTATAGCAACCAATCACAGCTCCTAGTAATAACCTGTAGTTCCAGGCTCCATTTACTTTAATGGAGGCATGTTTTTTGGAGAGTAACTGTAAAGCGCGGGGTTAAATTTTCCTGTCAAAACATAGTCTACGACGTTCCCTCGGTCACATGAGGTGTCTGTGCAAAATTTCGTGATTGTAAATGCGACGGTGCGGATACACTTTTCGTTTCACTTTTTCCCCATTATGTAGATAGGGGCAAAATTGATTGGTAAATTGGAACGTGCGGTGTTAGAATTTCGCCTCACAACATAGCACCCGACGCTGCCCGGGATAGTAACTGTCTCTCTGTTTCTCTCCCATTCTCTGTCTGTCTCCCTCTCTGTATATATCTGTCTCTCTCTCTCTTTGTCTGTCTGTCTCTTTCTCCGTCTGTCTCAATCTCTTTCCCTGTCTGTCTGTCACTTTCCCTGTCTCTCTCTTTCCCTCTTTCTCTTTCCCGGTGTCTGTCTCTTTGTCTGTCTCTTTACCTGTCTTTGTCTGTCTCTTACCCTGTCTGTCTCTTTCCCTATCTTTCCCTGTCTGTTTGTTTCCCTGTGTCTGTCTGTCTCTTTGTCTGTGTCTGTCTCTTTACCTGTCTGTGTGTCTCTTAACCTGTCTCTCTTTCCCTGTCTCTCTTTCCCTGTCAGTCTGTCTCTTTGTGTGTCTCTGTGTCTGTCCCTTACCCTGTCTGTGTCTGCCTCTTACCCTGTCTGTGTCTGCCTCTTACCCTGTCTGTGTCTGCCTCTTACCCCGTCTGTGTCTGTCTCTTTCCCTGGCTGCATTGTGACACGCCAACATTCCATATAAGGGCGTGGCTGCGTATTCTTCTGAAGCTCTGGCTGCACTGTGGCTCCCAGCTCCATTCGCTTTAATGGAGGCAGGTTTTCTGGCGAATAACTGTAAAGCCCCGGACACACACACACACACACATTAAGCTTTATATATTAGATTATCTATATTAACATGCTGTGAGCTTATTGAGGTAAAAGCTGTTAAATTAGGTGTACCTATTTCACTGTTTTTTAAGGCATTGTTCTTATATATGGTTTGCAGTGGTTTATATAAATCCTGTTAGATGTGATATTATTGGGTACCCTTATTTTGACTATCTATAAAGCTGTGAGCCCATTGTGGCAATGGTGGTTAAGGTATGAGTGCCTAATTCACTATCCTTTAAGGCATTGTTCTTAAATTTGGTTTACAGTGGTTATTATAATTCCTGTTAGATGTGACACAGTTAGTGTCACGGGGTATGCGACAGAGCAGTGAGGCACGCCAGGCCAAGGAACAATCCAAAGGGCTTTATTGGAACCACAAAGATAAAGCACCAAACATAAATATAAATCCTTAAAGTCTGCAAGGAGTCAACAACATCTCACTCCTTCTAGTTTGCCTTCTGGAGAAGTAGGTAGGAGACCTTGGTGACTGATAGGGAGGTGCAGGTGCTGGAGCTGGTTGTCGATTTGGAGGATGACTCTACTGGATAGATGGGCATGTGCCCCGCAGATGCCCACAGCTAGAATATCTTCGCTCTTCTACTTTCTCTCCTCATTGCATTCCATAAAATGTGGTAGAACCAACTAGAGGCACATACACACGGGTATCCACATGAGGTGGTGATCTAGGAGATCGAGGAACATTGGGCACTGAAGGACAAGGAACCTCTGGTGTTGGGGAGTTGGTAATTTTTGCTCCCTCCGCTAGCAGCTTCTTACATTGAGGCTTGATAGTGAGCACCTCATCAGCTAGAGCAGCAGCTTGTTCCACTGTCTCTGGTCTCCTCTCGCGCACCCATTCCTTGATCTCAGTAGGGCACTTGGCATAAAACTGTTCTTTTAGAATGACCTGGACAAACGTCTCCCAAGTTAAGGCCCCCTCTCCCTCCAGCCAGCGATGGCATACTTGTTTCAGTCTGTGGGCATACATCTTGAAAGACACTTCCCCATCACAGGCTACAGTACGGAACTGAGTCCTATAAGTATCTGGGATCACGGTATAATGCTCTAGAATGGTCTGTTTTATCTCTCCATACTCACAATTCCACTGAGGGTCCATAGGTCTATAGGCGTCGGCAGCTCCACCCTCCAAGAGGCCCACCAGGTGTCTGACTCGCTCTCTTTCTGGGACTTCCATTAATCGGCACTGATGCTCAAAGTCCTGGAAGAAGCCCTCAATGTCGCCTGCAGCTTCATTAAATGGTTTAAAGTCATTGCGGGACACTCTGGAGAATTCCCTCATAGTGGGTGCTGTGGGCCGTGAGCTACTCCCTGACTTCTAAACAATTGTACCTTGACTGCTATTTCTGCAGAGTATCTATAAGATTGAGTAAAAAGCCTGTTCTGAGAAGTCAGATATCAAATTTCAGTATACACTAGAACACACTTTGAAATAAGTATTGTTCATTAATAAAATGTCATCCCTTTAACTAATTTACCAAAGAATCTTACCGGAGTACATTGTGTCCAACAAACTCAAATAATCGACAGATGCTGTCACCAATGATGGTAGAACGTAAGTGACCCACATGCATTTCCTTGGCAATATTTGGAGAAGAGAAATCAACAACAACCTGAAACAAAAGTTTTACATCAAGTTAGGAGTAGTTTTTGTTTGCAGACCCTAGATATTAGTTTTTGGCTACTTTAGCTGTATTTTAAGAGCTGTTTAAGGCACACGATTTTGTTGCACTTATTTAAGTATTACAGGTTCTCCTGCGCTTGTTCTTGATCACTGCTGTTAACCATTTAGATGCTGCTGCCAATCTTTGACAGGGCATTTAAATGGGGCAAATTGACCAGATCTCAACAGATCTCCGCAATGCGATCCTGGACAACTAATGGGTTGCCATACTACCCAGGAGCCTGCGGAAACCTCTATGGCTGCCATCTTGGTACTGATGTCACAATTCGTAAGAATCAGATGATTGCAGTAGAATCAATCCACCTATAATAACTTAGCAATTCAAAACAAGTCTGATACTGTATTTAAATTTCCAAAATAAATTAGCCAACAAGGTATGTGCTGTAAAGAAAAAAAAAATCAAAGACAAAATTGAATTTTTTGTCAAAAATTCTATGTAAAAATAAAATCACAAGCAATCAAAAAGTTGTATGTATCCCAGAATGGTGTCAATGAAACTCAACTAGCAAAAAAATACCCTTTCATACAGTTAAAAAAAAACATTACACGTCTCAAATTAGTGACACAAAAGGCCCCATTTTTTTTATCTCATACTTTTTTCACCACTTAAACAAATATCTAAGTGAGTTTGTTATCACTGTAAACGTAATGACCTGAAAAATCGTATTGAAAATCGTACTGAATGCCACAAAAATAAAAAACAATGTCAAAATTGCATATTTTTTACAATTTCAAACCACTTGGAATTTTTTCAGCACATTATATGGTAAAATGGAATGGTATTCAAAAAAACATCTTCTGATGCAAAAAAACCAGTCTTCATTTGGTTATGTCGATGAGAAAATAAAAAAAATCTGTGACTCTTAAAAGATGGCAAAAAAAACATTAAGTTCTAAAACAAAGATTGCTAAGGCCTGAAGTGAAATTTAGTTTGGAAGTCACAAACTGAATCTGTCAGCAGATTTCTTGCGATGTAATCTGAAGACAGCATGCTGTAGTTTACTTCCAATGATGGTTTTAGCACCAAGACTTATATCATTGCTCAGACTACTTGAATGGTAATCAACACATGCCCTCTTCTGTTAAGGCTGCTTTCACACATCCGGTTTTTCTTCTACGGTACAATCCGGCACTTTGCAGGAAAATCGCAACCGTTTTTTTTTGCTGCCGGTTGCGTTTTTCCTGCATAGACTTTAATTAGTGCCGCATTGTGCCGCATGGCCTTGCGTTCCATCCGGTTTTTGCCGCATGCGGCAGATTTAGCCGATGCGGCGGCCGGATGGAACGTTGCCTAGCACGTTTTTTCGTGCGGCAAAAAAAACCGCATCGCGCCGCATTCGGCCGATGCGGCGCATCTCTCAATGCATGCCTATGGCGGCCGGATGCGGCGCGATGCGGCAAATACCGCATCCGGCAAAGGATGCGGTGTTTTCACCGCATCCGTTGCATAGCTTGCACAGCCGGATTGAGCCGCAGAGCTCAAGCCGGATGTGTGAAAGCAGCCTAAGCATGTCACTGTCTATAGACATTTTTCATAGAAAGCCTGGTGTGGGTCTGGTTAGCTTTCTCAGCTCTGCTGCATGCTAAATATAAAAAGTCAGAACAGCTGCTCCCAGTAAACTAAGAGATGCATCATTGGATTCTGAGTCTCTTTGCCTACATCATGCTGCTCTCAGATGAGGTAGCAAAAACCTGCTGCCAGATTCACTTTAATTTTAAACTGATGGACCACAGACTGACAGTACTCAGGTAGGAGAATGGGACGTATAATTATCTGCTCAGTGGCTCGTGCTCAGGTCGTGAGCTCAAATCCCACCAAGGACAACATATGCAAGGAGTTTATATGTTCTCCCAAAGGTATCAACCACTGAGGACTCTCAGTTCTTTTAAACACATTTTTTTTATGTTCTCCCAGTGTTTGTATGGCTTTCCTCCGGGTTCTCAGTTTAACACCCACACTAAAAAAAACATACTAATAGGTAATTTAGAGCGCCAATGGTGACAATGTTACCAACGTATGTAAAGCACTGTGGAATTAATAGTGCTATATAAATAAATATTATTAGTATTATTATAGCTGCATTCCTGAGACACACTGAATGATTATACAGTTAGGTCCAGAAATATTTGGACAGTAACAAGTTGTGGCAATTTACCAGGTTACCAAAAGATATTCCAAATACAGTTATATAATTAATATGGGCTTAAAGGGAACCTGTCAGCAGAAATTTAGCTTTAAACCTAAAAGTTTCCCCTTGTGCAGCACGTGGGTTGCATTCTAGCAAGGTTCCTATAGTTTTTGTGCCTCCTTTTAAACCAAATTAAATTCTTTATAAAGTTGTACCTTTTGGTATGCAATTCTTGTAAATTATCCATGGGGGCGAGCGGTCTGGTGTCCGTTACTGTCCCTCCTGCCGATTTACGCAGTCCCCCAACGCTCCATTTCATACATCAGGACGCCGCCCACTGCGCCCTAGGTCCCGAGCATGCGGCGTGCGACTGTGCACTGTGTGCACAGTAACCGCTGGTGACGTGTGTCGCAGGCACGAGGTTATGGGCGGCGCTGTGATTGCATCAGCAAGTGCCCGCCCATAATCTCGTGGCCGCGCTTTCCCCTCTGCCTCCAGCGTTCTGCGAAAGCACTGGCCAGATGACCCGACGTCACCTCTTTCCCATCTTACCCTGCAGCAGGAAATAGATGGGAGGAGCGGAGCAGGACACCACCGGTTACGAGAGGTGACGTCGGGTCATCTGGCCAGCGCTTGCACAGAACGCTGGAGGCAGAGGGGAAAGCGCGGCCAAGAGATTGTGGGCGGGCACTTGCTGATGCAATCACAGCGTCGCCCATAACCTCGTGCCTGCGACACACGTCACCAGCGGTCACTGTGCACCCAGTGCACAGTCGCACGGCACATGCGCGGGACCTAGGCCGCAGTGGGCGGCGTCCTGATATATGAAATGGAGCGTTGGGGATGGCGTAAATCGGCAAGAGGGACAGTAACAGACACCAGACAGCCCGCCCCCATGGATAATTTACAAGAATTGCATACCAAAAGGTACAACTTTATAAAGTATTTAATTTGGTTTAAAAGGGGGCACAAAAACTATAGGAACCTTGCTAGAATGCAGCCCACGAGCTGCAGAAGGAGAAACTTTTAGGTTTAAAGTTACATTTCTGCTGACAGGTCCCCTTTAAGGTGCAGATTCTCAGATTTAATTTGGGAGTATTCATATCCGAATTGTAGTAAGGGTTTACGAATTACAGCTTTTTAATATGTAGCAGTCACTTTTCCAAAAGACCAATGGGATAATTATATAAAAAGCTCTTTAATGGGCTGCCCTTGTTATTCCATCATCAATTTAGGCAGATAAAAGATCTGCAGTTGATAGATAGAGTGGCAATTGCATAAGAAAGCTGTTGCTATGAGCCCATAACATTCGATCAATGGAGCTCTCAATGGAAGAGAAACAGACTAGCAATAAGCTGAAAAAAGATGAAACACATCAGAGAGATCGCAAAAATGTTAGAAGTGGCCAAATCAACAGGTTTCGTATGTTCTACAAGAAAAAACAAAAAAAAAACAAAACAGTGCACTGGTGAGTTTGGGAACTCAAAATGGCCTGTACGTTCATAGAAGAGAACTGTGATGAAGGATCTCACCGCCACCCAATTACAGCCGAAATTTTTTTTTACCTGTGGCCAAACATTTCTGTGCTTCAGGACACAACATAAACCATATGAGAGTGGTCATATTAAAAGGCAACTTCAGATCATAGAGCTATCACAGGGTCTGGGAACTTTCACACCACTAATCAAAGCTAATTAACCCCTTCACGACCGCGGGCAGTAAAATTACATCCTATTTTAACGTGACTTAACGACCAGGGACGTAATTTTACTGCCTAAACTTCATTTGATTGCCGTGGCCATAGCAACGGCTTTCAAATGATGTCCCCTGCTGTTTCTTACAGCAGGGTGTCGCGGGCGGGGAGGAGGGTGTCAGCACTGCGCTCACCCCTCTGCTCGGGTCCGGCTGCTGCTCAGTGGTGGCTCGAGCGGTGGGCCGGATCCCAGGGGCTGTCTCGAGCGGCACTCCTCGCCCGTGAGTGAAAGGGGATGTTGTTGGGGTGATGGGGATTGTTACAGTTCGTGACGCTACCCACGGTTGTGGTGATTTCACCACCGCTGCTCGTTGCGGGGATCCCGGGAATGATGGTGGGGGAGCAGCTAGTTGTTGGGTTGCCCCTCCGTGGGCAGGGGTTGGTGATCCCGGGGCCCGGTGATGAGGTGGGGGATGCAGGGACGCGGGGGCAGCACTGTGCCTTGCGGCACTGTGGTACTCACTCAGCCTGAGACACGGACACAGTTTGTACGGTAAACCAAACGGCTGGTAGGACGGTCCCACAGACGTCTGCACTTGCTTTCCCGGTAGTTAACGGTGATGTCACTCTTCCCTGCACCTTATGTTCAATGGTGGTAGCGGTGGATTCCCTCCGGTTACCCGCTCCCCGGCTGCAATCTGGGCCGGAGGAGCCCTACACTTTGCCCGCAGGCGCTGGCCCTGAGGAAACTGGTGCCTTGGCGGTGGCGGTGTCTCCTCGGTAACGGTTGAGCTGTTGCCTTCAATCGGGACTTGGTTGTTGGGGGATCTACGTCCCCTTCACTGACGGATTTCGCAAATTTGGCGACTCCTAGCCTTGCCGGGGTCCGAGAGGCCCCTGCCCTGGTGCTGACTGTCCTTCGGAACACTGCTCCAGACCGCCGGGCACACAGCCAACGGGGTCCTTCCAGGAACTTCCGAACGGTCCCCCTCCAGACAGTCACCGTCGTTGCCAACCTTGCTGGTTCCGTCTGGACACACAGTCACAGACCTTCAGGCTTCTCACACTCTTTCTTTCCTTCCACTACTCTTACTTTCCTCCTTTACCACTTTCTCCTTTCTACTTTCACTTAGCTGTTCCTTTCACTTCCTCCTCCTTCACTCTCCTCTACTGATCTACCTGGTTTTCCCGCTTCCAGAGCTGTGACCTCCTCGGTGGGTGGAGCCAACCGCCTGGCCCACCCCCTGGTGTGCATCACCAGTCTCTGGAGGAAGGCAACAAGGATTTGTGTTTTGGCTGTGGTGTTCCTACCTGGGATGTGGGGTGTGGGTGTTGTGGTGACCCGTGACCCCTGGCTTGCCCAGGGCGTCACAAGGGGACCTTTGCTTGACCCCAGGGGGGGTGGCATCGCCACCCCCTATCGACGATCAATGTGATTGGCTGTTCCAATCTGAACCGCCAACCACATCGATCGCACTAATTTCGGCAAAAATAATGCCCGAACTAGTGCGATACTGTGAGATCCAGCTATGAGATGCCGCAGCTGCTGCAGCATATCATAGGTGGACCTCAAACATGTCGCCCCCAGCCCCTGCAGCACTGATTGGAGCGATCGTGCTATGACGTGCAATCGCTCCAATCAGTGTGCAGTGGGGCGGTCTGATCTGCCGGTGGCCGCCCTCCCCAGGCCTGTGCTGGCCTGTGAGCCCTCCCCCAACATGTCTGCAGCGTGCAGTGGCTGGTACTTGTGGTACCACGCCACCGCTGCTGCTGCCGCCGCCGCCGTAGCTGAGGTCACCGCTGCTGCTGCACGTGAGTACTGTGCTCACTTTGCAGCCCGTGCGCGCTCCCGTGGTGCCCCTGCGCGTGCCGTGATAGCCCCTGCCGTGCCCCCCTGCGATCTGCCCCCCCCGACACCCCGATCTGCTCCCCCCCCCCCCCGACAACCCGATCTGCTCCCCCCGCGATCTGACTGCCTCCCCCATTATCTCTATTCTGCTTCTGCAGCTCCCTCTCCGGTCTCCCCCTCTGCTCTCCCCCCTCCCCCTCTGCTCTCCCCCCCTCTGCTCTCTCCCCCCCTCTGCTCTCCACCCCCTCTGCTCTCCACCCCCTCTGCTCTCCACCCCCCTCTGCTCTCCACCCCCCCCCTCTGCCCCTCTGCTCTCCCCCGACGTCCTCTTACCTGTCTTCACATCTGCCTCCATCGCTGGGTCCTTCCTGGGCATTCTGCTGATCTGCCTGCTGCTCCTGTAAAGCTGTCCATCTCTCTGCCATCTGTTCCTCTGCAGCTCTTCTGGTCAGTGATCCTCCTGCTAGTCCTCTGGGTACTGTGAGTATAACTTTTTTTTTTTTCTGTATCCCCTGTCCATTTTTACACCTCATCCGTCCGTGCGTCCCGCCAAGCGCTGATCAGGGATGCAGATAACGGATCTGCATCCCTGCTCAATTTTTGGCGTGACTTTTTTCCGTATCCGCAACGCTTTTTGTATCCCATCCGTCCGTGCGTCCCGCCAAGCGCTGATCAGGGATGCAGATAACGGATCTGCATCCCTGCTCAATTTTTGGCGTGACTTTTTTTCCGTATCCGCAACGCTTTTTGTATCCTATCCGTCCGTGCGTCCCGCCAAGCGCTGATCAGGGATGCAGATAACGGATCTGCATCCCTGCTCAATTTTTGGCGTGACTTTTTTCCGTATCCGCAACGCTTTTTGTATGGCATCCGTCCGTGCATCCCGCCAAGCGCTGATCAGGGATGCACATAACGTATCTGCATCCATGGTTAATTTTTGGCGTGACTTTTTTTTTTACGTATCCCCGGCGCTTTTTTTATCGCATCCGACCGTGCGTCCTGCAGCGGCCGATCAGTGCACTGCGTCTGTGCGTTTGAAAAGTCAAATGGCGCTCCTTCTCTTCTGAGCCCCGCCATTTGCCCAAACAATTACTTTCCACCACATATGAGGTATCTGCGTACTCAGGAGAAATTGCACAATACGTTTTATGGTGCATTTTTTCCTGATAGCCTTGTGAAAAAAAAAGCTACCTAGTTGAAGCAACCGTTTTGTGGTAAAAAAAAAAAAAATTCTTTTCACGGCTCAACGCTATAAACTTCTGTGAAGCCCCCAGGTGTTCAAAGTGCTCACCAAACATCTAGAAAAATTATTTGAGGGCTCTAGTTTCCAAAATGGTGTCACTTGTGGGGGATCTCCACTGTTTAGGCACCATAGGGGGTCTCCAAACGTGACATGGCGTCCGCTAATGATTCCAACCAATTTTGCTGTCAAATGGCGCTCCTTCTCTTCTGAGCCCCGCCATGCGCCCAAACAATTACTTTCCACCACATATGAGGTATCTGCGTACTCAGGAGAAAATGCACAATACGTTTTATGGTGCATTTTTTCCTGATAGCCTTGTGAAAATAAAAGCTACCTAGTTGAAGCAACCGTTTTGTGGTAAAAAAAAAAAAAATCTTTTCACGGCTCAATGCTATAAACTTCTGTGAAGCCCCCAGGTGTTCAAAGTGCTCACCAAACATCTAGAAAAATTATTTGAGGGCTCTAGTTTCCAAAATGGGGTGACTTGTGGGGGAGCTCCATTGTTTAGGCACCTCAGGGGGTCTTCATACCCCACATGGCGTCCGCTAATGAGTGCAGCTAATTTTGCACTCAAAAATTCAAATGGCGCTCCTTGCCTTCCGAGCACTGCCGTGTGTCCAAAGATTTGATTTCCACCACATATGAGGTATCTGCGTATTCAGGAGAAAATGCACAATACATTTTATGGTGCATTTTTTCCTGTTACCCTTGTGAAAAAAAAGCTACCTAGTTGAAGCAACCGTTTTGTTGTAAAAAATTTTTTTTTTCTTTTCACGGCTCAACGCTATAAACTTTTGTGAAGCCCCCAGGTGTTCAAACTGCTCACCAAACATCTAGAAAAATTATTTGAGGGCTCTAGTTTCCAAAATGGGGTCACTTGTGGGGGAGCTCCATTGGTTAGGCACCTCAGGGGGTCTTCAAACCCGACATGGCGTCCACTAATGAGTGCAGCTAATTTTGCGTTCAAAAATTCAAATGGCGCTCCTTGCCTTCCGAGCTCCGCTGTGCGCCCAAACAATTGATTTTTACCACATATGGGGTATCAGCGTACTCAGGAGAAAATGCACAATAAATTGGAGGGTGCACTTTCTCTTTTCTCCCTTGTAAAAATGAAAATTTTATGGCTAAAGTAACATTTTTGTGTTAAAAAGTAAAATTTTCATTTTTTCCTTCCACATTGCTTTGGTTCCTGTGAAGCACCTAAAGGGTTAATAAACTTATTGGATGTGGTTTTGAGCAGTGTGAGGGGTGCAGTTTTTAGAATGGGGTCGTTTTTGGGTATTTTCTGTCACCTAGGCCTCTCAAAGTCACCTCAAATGTAATGTGGTCCCTAAAAAAAATTATTTTGTAAATTTTGTTGGAAAAATGAGAAATTGCTGATGACCTTTGACCCCTTCTAACTTCCTAACGAAAAAAAAAATTGTTTCGAAAATTGCGCTGATGTAAAGTACACAAGTGGGAAATGTTATTTAGTAACTATTTTGTGTGACATAGCTCTCAGATTTATGGGCATAAATTTTTAAAGTTTGAAAATTGCAAAATTTTCAAAATTTTCGCCAAATTTCCTAAGTTTTCACAAATAAACGCAAAAAATATCGGCCTAAATTTACCACTGACATGAAGTACAATATGTCACGAAAAAACAATCTCAGAATCGCCAGGATCCGTTGAAGCGTTCCAGAGTTATAACCTGTCAAAGTGACACTGGTCAGAATTGCAAAAAATGGCCCGGTCATTAGGGTGTTTTAGTGGCCGGGGGTGAAGGGGTTAAAGGGAACCAAACATCAGGTTTTTCGTGTGTAAGGTGCAGCCAGTGCAGCACTGGCACTATCATGCACAGAGTGTACATACCATTAGTGGGCAGCTCGGGTGTTTAGGCAGCGAAATCCAACTTTATAAAGTGTGAAAATTCGTGCACTTTTTGATTGACATGTGCACCTCTTTCCTAATGTCCGGGCGTGTTATACACTTGTATCCCCGCCCCCCCGCCGCCTGTCCCAACTCCAGCGTCATGTTTCTGAAGAGAGAAATTTACATACCGGCCAGTGAGAGGAAGGGACAGGTGGCGGGGGGGGGCGGGGATACAAGTGTATAACACGCCCGGACATTAGGAAAGAGGTGCACATGTCAATCAAAAAGTGCACGAATTTTCACACTTTATAAAGTTGGATTTCTCTGCCTAAACACCCGAGCTGCCCACTAATGGTATGTACACACTGTGCAGGATAGTGCCAGTACTGCACTGGCTGCACCTTATACACGAAAAACCTGATGTTTGGTTCCCTTTAAGGATTCACTCTCTCAGCTCAGTGTTTGTTTATTTAAATGTCCTTTTATTATGCCATCCCTCTGCTCTGTTTGTGTATATATTTGTGTTTGTTCAGATATTTTGTTATACCATGCCGGATGAAGGGACCTGAGATGTCTCGAAAACTTGCTTTGTAACATCATTTTATTTTAGCCATTAAAAAGTATCAACTACAAAATTTTAATTTTGTTTCTCTCACTGAGAGCAATCAATCATTTTTCAACTGGCTAACACGGTACCAAAACCTTTTTCTTTTAACGTAAATCGTGCTGACAGTTTCAGGCTTAGACATAAGAAATTCCCACATATTATTGTGGCACCCGCAAGCGGAAAGAAGGGGGTGGGGGGGGGGGGGCAATAGCAGTAAAGGATACAGTGGCTTTTTCCCAGATTGAACAAATTGTAGATCCATTAGTCAGATTCATAATTTTAAAATGCCAGGTCAATAATATTCCATATACAGTAGTGAATATATATGCTTCCAATAAGTGACAGTAAAAGTATATTAAGAACATTATTACCAAGGCATGTAAGGTTAAAATAGGTTCTTTTATCATGGTGGGAGATTTCAATTTAGCGTTATGGCCGAATATGGACACCACATCCAAGTAAAAAAAACTCAATCCCAGCCCACTAACAAAATTTCTTCACCTAAATGAGATTTATGACATATGGAGGCTGCGAAATCCGTTAGCAAGAGATCACATGTTCCTATCTCACCCCCATAACATATACATAAGAATAGATTAATTTTTGATAGAAAAGGCAGTAATACCGAAAGTGCTTAATACAAAAATAGCAAACGTATCTTGGAGCAACAATGCTCCTATCATATTAGACATAGAGGAAAGATTCACGACGACTTCTTCCCAGATAAGGCACCTAAACACTTATATGATGGATGATTTAGTATATATGTCCCAAACACAACAAGCCATTCAAGACTACTTTGCAATCAATGATAATGGAGAAGTCTCAGACAAGACATTGTGGTGTGCACATAAAGCCACTATGAGAGGCCACTTTATAATGCAGGCCTCGCATAATAAAAAAAAATAACCCAAACGATGACTACTAACCTTCAATGCAAATTGGCGAGCTTACACATACGAAGTAAAAAGTCATACTCAGCACAGAGAGCATTGGAGATATCTACCCTGCACAATCAGCTACATGAGCTGAATTTACATAAATACGACTATGCCCTTAAAAAGCTCAAAATGTCAAACTACTGACAAGGTAATAGGCCTGGGGCCTTATTGGCCAAACAAATTAAGGTACAAGCAGCAAAATTTTGCATACCATACCTAACAACCTCAAATAATGAGAAAATAATGGACCCTCAGCAAATGGCCAATGAATTTGTTAAATATTATGTTATATCATGTTATACCATGCCTGATGAAGAGACCTGAGTAGTCTCGAAAGCTTGCAATTATTACCATCTTTTCAGTTAGCCATTAAAAGGTATCAACCACTGAGGACTCTCTGCTCTTTTAAACAATTTTTTTTAAATATTATGCTAATCTGTATAACTTGTAGAGCTGTAGGGGGAAAAAGCGCAATAGGGTCTTACCCGGTATGAGGGTAGAGAGACAGAAAGAGGTACACTCACCTGGTAGGGTTGTGAAAGTCACAACTCCTTATGATCGCATGTGAGTGCCTTTTTGTGGTTCAGCAGCGGCCCCGGAATGCAGTATATAAAATATAGGTCAGGTAAAGAGAAAACCGGTTTAAATGCCGCGCTAAAAACCACTGATGTTGTAGATGAAAAAGATTTCCTTTATTTCATAATTCTACGCGTTTCAGAGACATCTCCGTCTCCTTCCTCAGGAGAATAAATCATATTACAAAAAAGGGGCAACAGAGCCTATATAAAGGAAGACCAGTAGCCACATATGCATTTGAAAAGTGAACAGCCCATATGACTCAGAGCCGATGACTCAGCGCCACATGGAGAAGAGAAGGAAAAAAAGGAAAAAAAAAAAAAAAAGGGGAAAGCACACATTAAATCAGCACAAATGAACCGAAGGAATTACCGTGAAATAACATGAACATCTCAAGGAGAAAATTAGTGGATCAGTGATGGATCAATAAAAAACATAAAAATAATAATTATTGCGTGTTATTTAATAAAAGAGTATAAAAAGAAAAAAGTGGGGACGAGGGTAAAAGAAAAGCAGATTGGGTGCGAACCCAGAAAGTGTAGGTGATAGCACGGGGGCCAAACCTCTACACTAAACAGGAATATGGTTACTGTTGATTTGTACTTGGGGAAAGTGAACATAAATAATATGTGGAACAGGCACAAGGTGGTGGGATTAAAATACATAGAAAGTGCATATTTGCTAAAATAAATCTCTCTTATGTGTCTTTTGAATATATAAAAACGGCATATTTACATGTGAGAGGGACAGGAAGAGAAAAAAAAAACAAAAAAAAACTTTATTAAACTTGAGTTGCAAGAAAAAATTATATACATATATATATATACATATATACACACATATATATATATATATATATACATACATACATACATAAATACAAAAAAATATTAGTGGTGTATAGGGAATCGCTAGATTAAAAGTAATTGATATTTAAGGGCAAAGAATCCACTCCACTATGGAGCGGTTCTATAGAAAGGGAAAATTGTTAAAGCGTATGCGTGGGAAAGGTGACAAGAGTTTAATAGACTGAAAGGTAATGAAAATTCATAACCGTGGGAAAAAAAGCTCAATACACCTGTGCTCAGCAGGTAGAGAAGAGGAGCGGTTCCCTGTGAAAGAGAGAGGACTGCTAGAGCGTGTGCATGATGGGGTGATGTGAGTTCAAAACAGTAAGAAGTGCAGGAGTTCATACCCGTGAAAAATAAACTTACTGCGCCTACGTTAAACAATCGAAGAAAAAGAATTGCTTCCTTATAGTGCACGAAAGCACACAAATGAGTATGAAAAAAAGGGAAAAAGAAAAACATGGAATACTATAGAGTAAAATCTACAGTGATTCAAATGAAGGTGTTGGGGATGTGTAGACAATAAGCTGGAGGAAAGAGAAAGGAATAGATAAAAAACGCAATAGAAGCATATGATAAAAACATGAATAAATGCAGGGCTGTCATGATATTAAAATTATATATAATATTATAGGTTGATATAAAATGGTATAAAAGACAATGAGTGTTAATGAAACAACACAAATGAAGAGGGGGGTATTAAAAAGGGAAAAATATATAAAAATATATATATATATATAAATAAATAAACATATGTATACATAAAAACATTCATGAAGATGCATACATATATACGTATAAAAACATTTTTGCAGTGGTCGAAACACCATTATAGGAACCTAAAAACAAGAAAGGGCAGCAGGAGAAGAAACCAGATCAATAAAACAAATCAGTGACCTCATTTAGGCCCAGGGGTTTCAAAGTGTTTAATTTATGGATCCAGAAAGTTTCCTTTCTGCTTAAGGTTTCCATTCTATTGAGAGCATCGGGGGCTACCTGTTCTATCGGTGTAATATTAAAAGCCATCTCTTTATTGTGCTTCAAGGCACAATGTTTTGAAAGACCGTGTAGCATATAGCCCTTCTTCACATTGTGCCTGTGCGAGTTCAACCTGTTATGAAGAGATTGGATAGTCCTCCCTACATATTGTTTGCCACACACACAGTCCACTAAATAGATCACAAAATCTGACTGGCGTGTAAGTCGGCTTTTAATGGGGAAGTTCTCTGAACCCCCTTGAGAGCAAAAAGTGGTCCTTTTATGACAAATACTCTTACAGCACAAACAGTTCCTTGATCCACATTTGTAAGAGCCAATTGCATCACCCATGTAATTTTTCTTAACAAGGGGTGCCCTCAATCTGCTGGGCGCTACAATATTTTTAATGGTCGGTGCCCTCCTGAAGGTAACCCTAGGGCCACTAGGTAACATACCTTTGAGAATGGGGTCACTTAATAATATCCCCCAATGCCTAGATAGGATGTTCCTGATGGTATTGTTATCACTACTATATGTGGTGATGAAGTTAATAGAGAAATCTTTTTTTACAACAGCAATATCAGTCCCTTCAGTGTCTAAAAGGGGTGAAGCTATTTTGGGTTTTAACAAATCTGTCTGCTTCAATTTAACCGTTTCCTGAAATGCTTTCTTAATCAGTGATTTAGGATAATCCTTCTCTACAAAACGATCCCTCAATAATCCAACCTGTTCTCTGAAATCAGCATCCAGGGAGCAGTTTCTCCGGATGGGCTTATACTGATTTATGGGGATATTGTTTAGCCACTTAACGTAATGCTCACTCTGGTTGTGGATATAACTGTTGGCGTCAACCCTCTTAAAATACGTTTTTGTTAGGATTTTCTGATCTTGGTGAAAAATAGTGAGATCTAGAAAGTGTATCTCATTCTTATGAATAGTGGGTGCAAATTTTAGACCCCAATCATTGTTATTCAGATTGTCAAGGAAGGATTCTAAATCAGCATGATCACTGTCCCAAATGAGGAACAGGTCATCTATAAACCTTTTATAAATTATGATTCCACTACCGAAGATGCCATTCTCTATGTGTAGTAGCTCAAAAACCCCCATAAATAAGTTTGCATACGAGCATGCAGCCTTAGAACCCATGGCTGTGCCAAGGCGCTGATGATACAACTTGCCATTGAATGTGAAGTAGTTATTGTTGAGGATAAAACTCATTCCCTCCAACAGGAATTCTTTCTGAGGATGTGGGATTCTGCTATCACTTTCAAGGAAATGTGATAAGCAAAACAGCCCTAGGTGATGATGAATATTTGAATACAGGGATGCTACATCTATGGTAAGAAATGCGTAAGAATCTTTCCATTGAATGTTTTTTAGAAAATCAATGAGATGAGCTGAATCCCTGAGGTGGCTTTTTAAGCCAAAAACATGTGGTTGCATGAGTTGGTCTATGTAATGGGCCAAGTTTGCTGTCAGGGAGTCTATGCCCGATATAATGGGCCTCCCTGGGGGATTTTCCAGATCTTTATGTATCTTTGGCAGGTGATAAAAAAATGCCATCTTTGGGTCCTTGATTTGTAAAAATTTCTTTTCGGATGGATTTAAAATCTCCAGGTCTACCGCCTTTTGTATTAAAACCTTATAGTTTAATACGGCTGATTCATAATCATTTTTACCTGCTGCTTCATAGTACACTGGGTCAGATAATATCCTGGACGCCTCTTTCAAATAGTCAGTCCTGTTTTGAATCACAATCCCACCCCCCTTATCAGCTGCCCGTATAACAATATTAGGATTCTCCCTGAGATTATCTAGGGCTCTCCTTTCGATATTTGTGAGGTTATGATTCAGTCTCCTGCTGCTATTCATGACCTCCTTTAGGTCCGTTAGAATTAGATCACTAAAAGTTTTAATGAAGTGCCCCTTGCTTCCTGTGGGGTAAAATCTAGACTTTGGTCTGACGTTAGTGTGACAAAAGGGGGTAGTTTCTTTTGTGGAGGTCGTGGGGGCATCCCCTTTTAGCAGGAAATGCCTCTTAAGGGTCAGCTTCCTAATGTAGCTTTGAACATCCAGAAATATGTCGAAATCCCTGGATCTATAGGATGGGCAGAAGGAGAGACCCTTATTTAGTACCTTAATTTCTCCTTCATTTAGGATATAATCAGAAAGGTTAAAAATATTGCTGGTGGACCCATTCATATTAATTTCATTAATCAGGCGCCCCTTTTTTCCTTTTTGTTTGTTTGTGCCCTGCTCGGGTTCCTCTACTGTACTTTTTCTTTTTTTGGTGGACTTTGGTATTAGGAAATCCGTTATCATCCCTCCTTTCAAAATCTTGGCAGGGGGTAAAAAAGGTACCAGGGGCATTATTTTATTCGTATTGTCAACAATTATTTTATCACTGGTAGTGGGTATATCAGAGGAAATGGTCATATTTTGTGTTTCGGGAAGGGGGATGTATTCATCATGTGTGGACAGATCCAGCTTTTCAATAAAATCTTTATCCTGCATAGTGTCATTTTCTCTTAGAGTGTTGTTCAAAATAGGTGTCAAGAGTGCCCTCTCATTTCTAATCTTTTCTATTTGTGACCTAATCCTGGCCAAATGTTCCCTGGTCTCCTCTATGGTTCTAGGATTAGACTCCATATTGGGAGGTTCAATGTGATACCTAGAGGTGGAGGATTGAGAGGTAGTGGTTTCCTTGGTGTGAGAGGCTCTGTCTATATTAGATTGTGAAAAAACCTCATCCACCAATATGTCGATTTTATCTGGGGGTTTGCTGGTGATAATGGAATTTTTCGTTAATTGGGATATAGATGGGCCGTCCGTAGGGTTAATGTCAGCATTTCACTGGTTCTTATTTTGTTTATGGAATCTGCTATTGACAAAACTCCTATTGTTGTTGAAGTTATTATTAGCGGAGCTATGTCTCCTGAAACTCTTTTTTTTCTGGCTGGAACTCCTTCTGCAGGGAGGGATGGAAATACCGAAGTTTTTTCCTGTCTGTCCATTTGGATCTTCCTAGAATTCCTAATGATGGAATCATGCTCTAATTGTAAGAGCCTGGTGTTGATACTCGAATTTAAATTTCTATATTCAGGGTGTAGTATATAGTGGGTTAAGTCCTCATACAGTTCAGAAATTTTTACAGTAGCTGCTATAGCACACAAAAGAAACAACAAAGAGCCAGCACCAATGTGCACTAAGGCATCAAATATTCCAAACTGCATTATAAAAATTTTTTGCAACCACATGTTTTTGGCTTAAAAAGCCACCTCAGGGATTCAGCTCATCTCATTGATTTTCTAAAAAACATTCAATTGAAAGATTCTAACGCATTTCTTACCATAGATGTAGCATCCCTGTATTCAAATATTCATCATCACCTAGGGCTGTTTTGCTTATCACATTTCCTTGAAAGTGATAGCAGAATCCCACATCCTCAGAAAGAATTCCTGTTGGAGGGAATGAGTTTTATCCTCAACAATAACTACTTCACATTCAATGGCAAGTTGTATCATCAGCGCCTTGGCACAGCCATGGGTTCTAAGGCTGCATGCTCGTATGCAAACTTATTTATGGGGGTTTTTGAGCTACTACACATAGAGAATGGGATCTTCGGTAGTGGAATCATAATTTATAAAAGGTTTATAGATGACCTGTTCCTCATTTGGGACAGTGATCATGCTGATTTAGAATCCTTCCTTGACAATCTGAATAACAATGATTGGGGTCTAAAATTTGCACCCACTATTCATAAGAATGAGATACACTTTCTAGATCTCACTATTTTTCACCAAGATCAGAAAATCCTAACAAAAACGTATTTTAAGAGGGTTGACGCCAACAGTTATATCCACAACCAGAGTGAGCATTACGTTAAGTGGCTAAACAATATCCCCATAAATCAGTATAAGCGCATCCGGAGAAACTGCTCCCTGGATGCTGATTTCAGAGAACAGGTTGGATTATTGAGGGATCGTTTTGTAGAGAAGGATTATCCTAAATCACTGATTAAGAAAGCATTTCAGGAAACGGTTAAATTGAAGCAGACAGATTTGTTAAAACCCAAAATAGCTTCACCCCTTTTAGACACTGAAGGGACTGATATTGCTGTTGTAAAAAAAGATTTCTCTATTAACTTCATCACCACATATAGTAGTGATAACAATACCATCAGGAACATCCTATCTAGGCATTGGGGGATATTATTAAGTGACCCCATTCTCAAAGGTATGTTACCTAGTGGCCCTGGGGTTACCTTCAGGAGGGCACCGACCATTAAAAATATTGTAGCGCCCAGCAGATTGAGGGCACCCCTTGTTAAGAAAAATTACATGGGTGATGCAATTGGCTCTTACAAATGTGGATCAAGGAACTGTTTGTGCTGTAAGAGTATTTGTCATAAAAGGACCACTTTTTGCTCTCAAGGGGGTTCAGAGAACTTCCCCATTAAAAGCCGACTTACATGCCAGTCAGATTTTGTGATCTATTTAGTGGACTGTGTGTGTGGCAAACAATATGTAGGGAGGACTATCCAATCTCTTCATAACAGGTTGAACTCGCACAGGCACAATGTGAAGAAGGGCTATATGCTACGCGGTCTTTCAAAACATTGTGCCTTGAAGCACAATAAAGAGATGGCTTTTAATATTACACCGATAGAACAGGTAGCCCCCGATGCTCTCAATAGAATGGAAACCTTAAGCAGAAAGGAAACTTTCTGGATCCATAAATTAAACACTTTGAAACCCCTGGGCCTAAATGAGGTCACTGATTTGTTTTATTGATCTGGTTTCTTCTCCTGCTGCCCTTTCTTGTTTTTAGGTTCCTATAATGGTGTTTCGACCACTGCAAAAATGTTTTTATACGTATATATGTATGCATCTTCATGAATGTTTTTATGTATACATATGTTTATTTATATATATATATATATATATATATATATATATATATTTTTTTTTTTTATATATTTTTCCCTTTTTAATACCCCCCTCTTCATTTATGTGTTGTTTCATTAACACTCATTGTCTTTTATACCATTTTATATCAACCTATAATATTATATATAATTTTAATATCATGACAGCCCTGCATTTATTCATGTTTTTATCATATGCTTCTATTGCGTTTTTTATCTATTCCTTTCTCTTTCCTCCAGCTTATTGTCTACACATCCCCAACACCTTCATTTGAATCACTGTAGATTTTACTCTATAGTATTCCATGTTTTTCTTTTTCCCTTTTTTTCATACTCATTTGTGTGCTTTCGTGCACTATAAGGAAGCAATTCTTTTTCTTCGATTGTTTAACGTAGGCGCAGTAAGTTTACTTTTCACGGGTATGAACTCCTGCACTTCTTACTGTTTTGAACTCACATCACCCCATCATGCACACGCTCTAGCAGTCCTCTCTCTTTCACAGGGAACCGCTCCTCTTCTCTACCTGCTGAGCACAGGTGAGCTTTTTTTCCCACGGTTATGAATTTTCATTACCTTTCAGTCTATTAAACTCGTCACCTTTCCCACGCATACGCTTTAACAATTTTCCCTTTCTATAGAACCGCTCCATAGTGGAGTGGATTCTTTGCCCTTAAATATCAATTACTTTTAATCTAGCGATTCCCTATACACCACTAATATTTTTTTGTGTGTATGTATGTATGTATATATATATATATAAAAGTGTGTATATATGTATATATATATATATATATATATATATGTATATAATTTTTTCTTGCAACTCAAGTTTAATAAAAAAAAATTTTTTTATTTTTTTTTTCTTTTCTCTTCCTGTCCCTCTCACATGTAAATATGCCGTTTTTATATATTCAAAAGACACATAAGAGAGATTTATTTTAGCAAATATGCACTTTCTATGTATTTTAATCCCACCACCTTGTGCCTGTTCCACATATTATTTATGTTCACTTTCCCCAAGTACAAATCCACAGTAACCATATTCCTGTTTAGTGTAGAGGTTTGGCCCCCGTGCTATCACCTACACTTTCTGGGTTCGCACACCATCTGCTTTTCTTTTACCCTCGTCCCCACTTTTTTCTTTTTATACTCTTTTATTAAATAACACGCAATAATTATTATTTTTATGTTTTTTATTGATCCTTCACTGATCCACTAATTTTCTCCTTGAGATGTTCATGTTATTTCACGGTAATTCCTTCGGTTCATTTGTGCTGATTTAATGTGTGCTTTCCCCTTTTTTTTTTTTTTTCCTTCTCTTCTCCATGTGGCGCTGAGTCATCGGCTCTGAGTCATATGGGCTGTTCACTTTTCAAATGCATATGTGGCTACTGGTCTTCCTTTATATAGGCTCTGTTGCCCCTTTTTTGTAATATGATTTATTTTCCTGAGGAAGGAGACGGAGATGTCTCTGAAACGCGTAGAATTATGAAATAAAGGAAATCTTTTTCATCTACAACATCAGTGGTTTTTAGCGCGGCATTTAAACCGGTTTTCTCTTTACCTGACCTATATTTTATAATCTGTATAACTTAAAAGAGGACAACCAAACCCCTCAACCAGTTCAGGACGAAATACTATCCTTCCTAAGAGCAGTGAAGCTTCCAAGATTGTCCGAAACGCTTAGAACGAGCTTGTCCCAAAAGTCTACAGCGACGGAAATAAGCAAAGCTATAGACACTTTGAAGCTTCATAAAGCTCCGGGTCTGGACAGCATTTCAAATGACTTTTATAAGAAGTACAAAAAGTTGGTATCCCCTTACCTTGAAAGTTTTTAACGAGGCATCACAGAAAATCTCGTTCCCTACGGAGATGTAAACGCCCATATAATCACTCTGCCCAAATCGGGGAAAAGCCCGGACACTCCAGCAAACTTGAGGCCAATTTCTTTACTTAACCCTTTCACGACCGGCCGATTTTTCGCTTTCCGTTTTTTTTTTTCGCCATTCTTTTTCTGAGAGACGTAACTTTTTTATTTTTCAGTCAATATGGTCATGTGAGGGCTCATTTTTTGCGGAACGAGCTGTACTTTTAAATGAAACCATCAGTTTTACCATATGGTGTACTAGAAAATGGCAAAAAAATTCCAAATGCTGAAAAATTGCAAAAAAAGTGCGATAGCACTATGGTTTTTGAGATATTTTATTCACTGTGTTCACTATATGGTAAAACTGATGTGTGGGTGTGATGCCTCAGGTCAGTGCGAGTTCGTAGACACCAAACATGTATAGGTTTACTTTTATATAAGGGGTTAAAAAAAAATCGGAAGTTTGTCCGAAAAAAGTGGCGCACGTTTTACGCCATATTCCGTGACCCGTAGCGTTCTCATTTTTCGGGATCTTAGGCTCAATGACGGCTTATTTTTTGCGTCTCGAGCTGACGTTTTTAACGGTACCATTTTTGCGCAGATGCTACGTTTTGATCGCCTCTTATTGCATTTTGCGCAAAAGTTGTGGCGACAAAAAAACGTCGTTTTGGCGTTTGGAATTTTTTTGCCGCTACGCCGTTTACTGATCAGATTAATTGATTTTATATTTTGATAGATCGGGCGTTTCTGAACGCGGCGATACCAAATGTGTGTATATTTTTTATTTTTTTAACCCTTTAATTTTTAATGGGGCGAATGGGGGGTGATTTGAACTTTTAGGTTTTTTTGTTTTTTTTTAATTTTTTAAAACTTATTTTTTTACTTTTTTTTTTTTTTTTACTAGTCCCCCTAGGGGGCTATTGCGATCAGCATTCCGATCGCTCTGCAGTATCTGCTGATCACAGCTGGAAGGCTGTAAACAGCAGATACGCTCTCTTTCTCTTTTGCTGTGCCCCGGGCACAGCGAAAGTGAAACCAATTCATGTGTAGTACAGGAGTCATCACATGACGCTGTACTACCATGACAACTATCGGGAGTCACGTGATCGCGTCACGTGACTTCCGGTTTCGGCGGTAAGTAAAACTTTACCGCGATTGCGCTTATAATGGCGCTGTCATGTATTGACAGCGCCATTATAAGGGGTTAATCGGCACGAGCAGATAACGATTCTGCTCGTGCCTAGCAGGCACACATCTCAGCTGTGAAAATCAGCTGAGATGTGTGCCGATCGCGGCATGCTGCCGCCGGAGGACCGCGGGCAGTAAGATTATGTCATTTAGGACGTAATTTTACGGCCCGCGGTCGTTAAGGGGTTAACACAGATATCAAGCTGTATGCTAAAGTAATATCCCTACGGCTTCTAAATATCCTCCCAGAACTTATTCATAACAATCAGGTCGGATTTGTAAAAAATAGACAAACTAGTGATGGAACTCGTTGCCTTATTGATCTCATCATGGGAGTGGAGGCCGGTCGGACTCATTCTCTGCTTCTATCCTTGGATGCGGAGAAGGCGTTCCACAGAGTACATTGGGGCTATATGGAGAAGGTACTTGAGTGCTTTTGATTTGGGGAGCTAATTTTGTCATCTATTTTAGCACTTTATTCCTGTCCCTCAGCCCAGGTGTATTAATCTGGGTTATTGTCTCAGAAATTCTGTATAACCAATGGAACGAGGCAGGGATGCCCTCTCTCTCCACTGATTTTTGTTTTACTGATGGAACCATTTGCCCAAACAATTAAGGAAGGGAGAGAAATCTCAGGAATTTTGGTAGGTAAGGGGGAGAACATGATAGGTCTCTTTGCGGGCAATGTCATTTTGTGTGTTACAAACCCTAAGGTATCGCTACGTCATATTTTTAGTTCTATTGCCCAGTTTAGCAAAGTTAGTTATTATAAAGTCAATGTGAGTAAGTCCCTGATAATAAATATGGGCATTTCAGAGGATGTCAAAAAAAGTATAGAAGCGGAATTCCCACTGATTTGGGCAACAGACAAAATTGCTTACCTCGGCATTCACTTAACATTTTCAATCAAAAACTTGGGAAAAGTTAACTACTCTAATCTACTGCAAACTATAACAAAACAGATGCAAGCATATACCAAAGCATTAACGTCCTGGATAGGTCGCGTTTCTATAGTTAAAATGATGATCCTGCCCCGGGTCTTATATTACTTTCGAAATGTAGCTATTAAAGTATCAATAAAGACCCTAAATAATATCCAGTCAGCCCTAACAAGCTTTATATGGAATCGTCAAAAAGCAAGAGTTTCAACAACGCTTTTGTACATGCCAATAGATGCGGGAGGTTTGGGGTGCCCCAATGTACGGTCATATTACCAAGCCAAACTGAAGGCACACTGAAGGACCAGCTTAGATACTGGTGGATGGAGGATTCATCCAAAGCTTGGGTACAATTGGAAACCCAGATAGTGAAACACCCCTCTATGACCTCGTTTATGTGGCACCTCCGCCTCTAGGAAAAAATGAAACTTCTAGACCAGTCATGGCGAACATTTTATAGGCCGAGTGCCCAAACTGTAGCCCTAAACCCAATTTTTTTTCCGAAGTTCCGGTACACATGTGCAGGGAGCCGGCATATGCTCACGCCTCGCCCGCTCGGCCCCGCCCCCGGCACATGTTGGCACGCTCGGCCCCGCCCCCGACGGCCCGCTTGGCCTTGACCCGGGCACACGTTGGCCCGCTCGGTCCTGCCCCCAGCACACGTTGGCCGCCCTCGGCACCGCCCCCGCCACACGTTGGCCCGCTCGGCCCTGCCCCGGCACACGTTGGCCCACTCAGCCCCGCCCGGCACACGTTGGGCACCTATACACCTCCCCCCCAGGACCACTCCTCCCATTATACTCCTCTTTCCCCAGGACCACTCCTCCCATAATACTCCTCTTTCCCCAGGACCACTCCTCCCATTATACTCCTCTTTCCCCAGGACTACTCCTCCCATTATACTCCTCTTTCCCCAGGACCACTCCTCCCATTATACTCCTCTTTCCCCAGGACCACTCCTCCCATTATACTCCTTTTTCCCCAGGACCACTCCTCCCATTATAGTCCTCTTTCCCCAGGACCACTCCTCCCATTATACTCCTCTTTCCCCAGGACCACTCCTCCCATTATAGTCCTCCTATTATACTCCACTCTGAGTATATTAGGAGGACTATTATAGCATGGGGGAAGGAGCACGATGGGGGGTGTGCAGCATGGAGGATGGAGCACGATGGGGGGTGCGCAGCATGGGAGATGGAGCATGATGGGGGGTGCGCAGCATGGGAGATGGAGCACGATGGGGGTGTGCAGCATGGGAGATGGAGGACGATGGGGTTGTACAGCATAGGGGATGGAGCACGATGGGGGTGTGCAGCATGGGGGATGGAGCACGATGGGGGTGTGCAGCATGGCGGATGGAGCACGATGGGGGGTGCACAGCATGGGGGATGGAGCACGATGGGGGTGCGCAGCATGGGGGATGGAGCACGATGGGGGGTGCGCAGCATGGGGGATGGAACACGATGGGGGGTGCGCAGCATGGGGAATGGAGCACGATGGGGGGTGCACAGCATGGGGGATGGAGCACGATGGGGATGCGCAGCATGGGGGAAGAAGCACGATGGAGGTGCACATCTCCCCCCAAAACACACACACAACGCCACACGCGCACCGCACAACACACCACACACAAACTGGGAACCACAAACACCGCCCTACACAGACACCCACACACACACAGACAACTCCGCACACACACACACACAACACCCAACACACAAACACCGTGGCATACACAAATATACGCACATACCGCGCAACACACACATTGCACAAAGCATACCTCCCCCAAAACACACACACGCACCCCACACCCACACAAACAGCGCAACACACACAATGCTGCAGACACACAGCGCTCCACAAACAACGCAACACACACAACGCAACACACAAACACCGCTCTCACACACCCCCACACCCAGACAACACCCACAACATTTACAGTGCCCTACACAACCACTTGGCAACTACACACAACAACATCTATATATATAACAAAAATCATACATTAACTACACAATACGTAAATTCTAGAATACCCGATGCGTTAGAATCGGGCCACCTTCTAGTAAAATAATAAAAGAATAAATGGATTAACGTTTAGTAGAATGTAAGGTTTGGAAGAGAGGCTGCAGGAGGGAAGAGGCTTCGATATAAGTGGGAATGGCAACAGTGGAGTGTGGAGGAAATACCCACATTTATTCCGATCACGAGTGTGAGTGACCCTTATTGATGGGGTTCGTGAGTTTTGAGTGCACACGTCCATCCATCCAACTATCCAAGTTTACTTTAAATTTTGTCTATTTTTATTCATTGCTATAATCAATTGCTAGTGTTTGCAAATGATTTTGATTTCTACATTCTTTAAAAATGTGTCAATTACTGTTTGGTAATAAGATGACAGAACATGTACAACTCTGTATAAGAAATACCAATAAAATATTTGTCACAAAAAAAACCAAAAACAATGTAGCTCATGAATGCTGAGTCTGTTGGTTTTCTAAGGATCTACTGAACCAACTGGTAAATTGTGACATGTGGTAATATAATTTATACCAAGAACAGTGAATAATCTGGTTAGTCATATTGGACTGCTATTATTTTGAACACTACTGTAAATACACACACATACATACACAACTTTCAAATAGTTTGGGATATTTGGCTTCGGGGGAAATTTATGTAAGGCTATGTTCACACAGGGCATTTTTTCTGAGTCTTTTTTTCTGCAGCAAAACTTTATCTTGTGGCAGGAAGTCTCCTGGTGTTTTTTTCTGCATTTTTGTTTTGTGTGGTTTGAATGGCGCTCTTTTGCACTTCCTCAATGACTTGTAGGTAGTGATGGCCAGACCCCACATGGGTTCAAAAGTACCCAAGTGCCGGAAATCAGGTAATAAAAGTAAAAATAAAGAAAAAACGTACAAGCAAGCAGCACTATATTTTTTACCAAGTCTCCGGCATGGATGCAACTGCTCCCTCTGCTGCATATTTGCCTCATACATATGCACTGCTTCCCTTGCCCACTGGTGTCTGTGTTTGGTTGCAATCAGACAGCGCCCCCACCCTGAGAGGCAGCATGTGTCACTGCTTTCAATCACAGATGCTATGTGCATTTATATAATGGTATACAAATAAATTAAGAAATTGTCATAGAGTCCCCCTATATAATGATACCCAGCAAAGAAAGCATACGGCTATAGCCCCAAGCTGTGTGCTTATCTTGGCTGTGTATCAAAATAAGAGAAACTGCAAGCAGCTTTTAAAAAAATAAATACATTTAAATAAAATTTTAAAAAATCGGTGTGTGGTACACCCAATTTTAATGCCGAGGCATGATAAAGCCTGACACTTGGGGGCTAATATTCTCAGGCTGGGAAGACCAGAGTTCATTGCCTCCCAGTCTACAAATTGAATCCTGGTATTGCTGAATGCATTAGATGTGACAATCCCAGAACTTAACTCAGCTCTTCCGAATTGCCCTAGTGCGGTGGCAATCAGGGTAATAAGAGGTTAATGTCAACTTACAGCTGCTACTAAGTAATTAGTATTTGGGAAGGTCTAATGGATGCGGCAATCCTAGAAGGCTTCTGGCTGCTATTTGTATGCTGGGGGCCCAATAAGCATGAGTCTCCCCAGCCTGATAATACCATCCCCCAGCTGTAGGGCTTTATCATGGTTGGGTAGCAAAATTGGGGGGACCGCATGCAGTTTTTTAAATTAAATAAAAAAATTAAAAAAAAAAAACCACACGTGGTTTATTATACAGCCAAGATAAGAGCAAGTCTGGGAGTTGCAACTTGTAACCTTATGCTTTATCTTTGCTGGGTATCATAATATGGTGGTGATCCTACGCCAATTTTGTTTTTATTTTTACACCACAATATAAAAGCACATGGCACCTGTGAATGAAAGAAGTCAGACATGCTGCAACTCAGGGAAGGGGCGCTTCTGACTACAATCAATCAAAAATGCCAGTGGGCGGGGGAAAGCAGTGCTTATGAATGAAGCTAATGAGCGGCCACAGAAGTAGAAAGAGCGGCCAGGAGTTACAGCAGCGGCGGAGATTCAGTAAGTTTAGCACGCTTGCTCAAATCCCCCTATCCTTCCTACCACCATTTTTAAGCACCGGATTTTGATCCCCACAGACTTATATGGGGTCCAGCTTCCAGCCAGATACCCAGAATAAATTCTGGGTATCTGCAAGTCCACGCATCACTACTTGTAGGGTGAATAATTGTGGCAAAAACGCTGAAAATAATTGACATGCTCAATCTTTCAAAAAAGCAGCAAAAACCAAGATGAATGACAAAGCAGGAAAAAAACTCAGGAGGTTTGTGTGTGCCCATGAGATTTCTGGAATCTCAGACTTTGCTGGGTTCTGTGAGGCCAGAGTTTTCTTAGCATGGATTTGCATAAAACCAAGGCAAAAACTATGCTAAAAAAATGCACCATAAAAGTTCACGTTACAGTTATATTTTTTCAACTAAGTGGGGCATTTAAATAGAAGCATGTAATGTTTATTGTCTCTGATTATCTCTTCGCAAACCAATTTATTAAAACAAAGGTGAGTATACCGCCCAAACAAATTCTCGATGTCTCAATAACTTGTCACGTGGCCTTTTGCATCTATTACAGCTTGATGACGACGTCTCCGGTTGTTCACAAGTGGAGTTATTGCCTGCTGAGGCACGTCATCCCACTTGAAGGGTGGCCACCAGGTTATTTGAGGTTGTGGGGTAGAGTTAAGAGCCTCTACACAGCGACTTCAGCTGCTCCCACAGAATTTTCTGGAGAAAGTGCAAGCCACTCCATTTGAGGTACCCCAGTCTCCAGCACCTGATCCCCAACGATGCGAACTCGCTGAGCTTGAGCAATGTCGTCCGTGAGATGAAATTAGGCCTGTGTTGTTCATGCAGCAGTACAATGACTGGATTAATGATGTTATTCAAGTAGTAGGGGTTTGTCACTGTACCAAACAAAGTATAGGGTAGTTCTGTATTGACTAGACACACCGGCTCACTAACACCACCACCACCACCACCAAACTCTCGTCTGGTGACAATAGTGGCTAATGAATAGCACTCTCATTGGTGTCTCCAACATTGGTGGAGGCCATCATTTCTACCCAGCGTCAATTGACTTTCATCAGTGAACAGCAGTGAGGCCCACTGATCCAACAAGATGATAAAAGACGAGGATGCCTGTGACTGCTGGTGTGGTCAGGTTCCCTTGCAGGTCCTCTAGCACGCAGTCCATGCTGATGTAAACAGTTTCTAATGGTCTGACATAACCCTTGGGTGAAATGAAAAGGGTGTTTGCAGCTTCAGCAGAAAACAAAAATTGTTAGAGATTTTCTATCAACACATCCTTTAATCGTAAAAATTTCATGAAAAAATTCAGAAATACTGGCATATGCATTTTGCTTACGCATTACACGCTCTTATTCATGATGTACCAATAAAAGATGTTTTCATAGAACCCTTACAAATTTTTACTTTTGCTGCAGAAGCTGAATATACCCTTTTCCTATATTTCATTAATTACGGCCTGGGATCATCCGTGCACCGTAACTTCATTCAGCTTCCACTTGAACTGGATGATTGTTTTTTCTGTTTTGACACCGTGATATGTGGGTGCCTCTCACCTCCCTTAAATGTGCCTGGAGTTGTGTGGCATTCATTATTTATTTTCGAATGGCTTTGTTCACAATGAAGTGGTCAACTGGGGGGTATGTGGCCAAAGGACGACCACTTCAATGACTTTCTGTGACTCTCCAAGTCTCTCTATTTCTGAAGCAACCTGCTGATGACACTATGAAACTCTAAGCTCATTGGTCACTTCTTTCTGAAAACATCCTGCTTGAAGCCTCGCAATGGTGGCATACTGTCGATCAATTGTTAGATGTCGTCTTCTTCTGATTATGTCATAATGTGAACAGACTGATGAGGAGGACAGTTTTAATACCAATTCTAATTGAAACCCAGAACTTATTGGGAGATTAATGGATCAATCACCTATTGTAAATTGTGCCATTAGGCTGCTTCTTAGAAAACAGCAAGTTGTGCAAAACGTACTGGAACATTGAACAGTTAAACATGTGTATTTAAAAGTTTAGAGAAGTCACATTAAGTTCACCTGAAAATGTTAGAGGGCATTTTAACATCCTGAAATTTTACCCAAAAGCCAAATATCCCTAACATGTTGTGAATAGTGTATACAAAAAAAAAATGATTGGGGCAGTATACAAAAGAAATTCTACAACAAATGTACCAGAAAGGGGTATCATATAAATAATGATGTTGTATTCTCTACACAATGAACCAATAGAAAGGGGATACAGCAGACAGATTTAAAATATTAAACAGAATATCAATAAAATTATTAAAACTAATGATTTCTTAAATATAGACCGCATATATAAAATAGAAGACATACCATAAAGAGCACAACACAAATGAGGACTCTAGGACTCAAATGCATATTTCCACTTAGCTTTCTCTTAGAGTATATTCATGCAATCATTAGTCTTTATATTTATATACACACACACACACACACACACACACACACACACACAATATATACATACATATATATACACACATGTATATACACATACATATATATATATATATATATATACATACATATATATACACACATATATACACACATATATATACACATACATATATATACACATACACACATATATACATACATACATATATACATACATAAATACATATATACACACCTATATACACATACATATATACATACATATATACACATACATATATACACATACATATATACACATATATACACATACATATATACATACATATACACACACATATATACACATACATATATACACATATATACACATACATATATACATACATATACACACACATATATACACATACATATACACACACATATATACACATACATATACACACACATATATACACATACATATACACACACATATATACACATACATATACACACACATATATACACATACATATACACACACATATATACACATACATATACACACACATATATACACATATATATACACATACATGTATACACATAGTTAGGTCCAGAAATATTTGGACAGTGATACAAGTTTTGTTATTGTAGCTGTTTACAAAAACATGTTCAGAAATACAATTATATATACAATATGGGCTGAAAGTGCACACTCCCAGCTGCAATATGAGAGTTTTCACATCCAAATCGGAGAAAGGGTTTAGGAATCATAGCTCTGTAATGCATAGCCTCCTCTTTTTCAAGGGACCAAAAGTAATTGGACAAGGGACTCTAAGGGCTGCAATTAACTCTGAAGGCGTCTCCCTCGTTAACCTGTAATCAATGAAGTAGTTGAAAGGTCTGGGGTTGATTACAGGTGTGTGGTTTTGCATTTGGAAGCTGTTGCTGTGACCAGACAACATGCGGTCTAAGGAACTCTCAATTGAGGTGAAGCAGAACATCCTGAGGCTGAAAAAAAAAGAAAAAATCCATCAGAGATAGCAGACATGCTTGGAGTAGCATAATCAACAGTCGGGTACATTCTGAGAAAAAAGGAATTGACTGGTGAGCTTGGGAACTCAAAAAGGCCTGGGCGTCCACGGATGACAACAGTGGTGGATGATCGCCGCATACTTTCTTTGGTAAAGAAGAACCCGTTCACAACATCAACTGAAGTCCAGAACACTCTCAGTGAAGTAGGTGTATCTGTCTCTAAGTCAACAGTAAAGAGAAGACTCCATGAAAGTAAATACAAAGGGTTCACATCTAGATGCAAACCATTCATCAATTCCAAAAATAGACAGGCCAGAGTTAAATTTGCTGAAAAACACCTCATGAAGCCAGCTCAGTTCTGGAAAAGTATTCTATGGACAGATGAGACAAAGATCAACCTGTACCAGAATGATGGGAAGAAAAAAGTTTGGAGAAGAAAGGGAACGGCACATATTCCAAGGCACACCACATCCTCTGTAAAACATGGTGGAGGCAACGTGATGGCATGGGCATGCATGGCTTTCAATGGCACTGGGTCACTTGTGTTTATTGATGACATAACAGCAGACAAGAGTAGCCGGATGAATTCTGAAGTGTACCGGGATATACTTTCAGCCCAGATTCAGCCAAATGCCGCAAAGTTGATCGGACGGCGCTTCATAGTACAGATGGACAATGACCCCAAGCATACAGCCAAAGCTACCCAGGAGTTCATGAGTGCAAAAAAGTGGAACATTCTGCAATGGCCAAGTCAATCACCAGATCTTAACCCAATTGAGCATGCATTTCACTTGCTCAAATCCAGACTTAAGACGGAAAGACCCACAAACAAGCAAGACCTGAAGTCTGCGGCTGTAAAGGCCTGGCAAAGCATTAAGAAGGAGGAAACCCAGCGTTTGGTGATGTCCATGGGTTCCAGACTTAAGGCAGTGATTGCCTCCAAAGGATTCGCAACAAAATATTGAAAATAAAAAATATTTTGTTTGGGTTTGGTTTATTTGTCCAATTACTTTTGACCTCCTAAAATGTGGAGTGTTTGTAAAGAAATGTGTACAATTCCTACAATTTCTATCAGATATTTTTGTTCAAACCTTCAAATTAAACGTTACAATCTGCACTTGAATTCTGTTGTAGAGGTTTCATTTCAAATCCAATGTGGTGGCATGCAGAGCCCAACTCGCGAAAATTGTGTCACTGTCCAAATATTTCTGGACCTAACTGTATATACACACATATATACACATACATGTATACACATATATATATATACACACATATATACATAAATATACACATATATACATATACACATATACACATATATACATATACACATATATATACATATACATACAGTGCCTACAAGTAGTATTCAACCCCCTGCGAATTTAGCAGGTTTACACATTCGGAATTAACTTGGCATTGTGACATTTGGACTGTAGATCAGCCTGGAAGTGTGAAATGCACTGCAGCAAAAAAGAATGTTATTTCTTTTTTTTATTTTTTTTTTTAAATTGTGAAAAGTTTATTCAGAGGGTCATTTATTATTCAACCCCTCAAACCACCAGAATTCTGTTTGGTTCCCCTAAAGTATTAAGAAGTATTTCAGGCACAAAGAACAATGAGCTTCACATGTTTGGATTAATTATCTCTTTTTCCAGCCTTTTCTGACTAATTAAGACCCTCCCCAAACTTGTGAACAGCACTCATAATTGGTCAACATGGGAAAGACAAAGGAGCATTCCAAGGCCATCAGAGACAAGATCGTGGAGGGTCACAAGGCTGGCAAGGGGTACAAAACCCTTTCCAAGGAGTTGGGCCTACCTGTCTCCACTGTTGGGAGCATCATCCGGAAGTGGAAGGCTTATGGAACAACTGTTAGCCTTCCACGGCCTGGACAGCCTTTCAAAGTTTCCACCCGTGCCGAGGCCAGGCTTATCCGAAGAGTCAAGGCTAACCCAAGGACAACAAGGAAGGAGCTCCGGGAAGATCTCATGGCAGTGGGGACATTGGTTTCAGTCAATACCATAAGTAACGTACTCCACCGCAATGGTCTCCGTTCCAGACGAGCCCGTAAGGTACCTTTACTTTCAAAGCGTCATGTCAAGGCTCGTCTACAGTTTGCTCATGATCACTTGGAGGACTCAGGCAGACTGGTTCAAGGTTCTCTGGTCTGATGAGACCAAGATCGAGATCTTTGGTGCCAACCACACACGTGACGTTTGGAGACTGGATGGCACTGCATACGACCCCAAGAATACCATCCCTACAGTCTAGCATGGTGGTGGCAGCATCATGCTGTGGGGCTGTTTCTCAGCCAAGGGGCCTGGCCATCTGGTCCGCATCCATGGGAAAATGGATAGCACGGCCTACCTGGAGATTTTGGCCAAGAACCTCCGCTCCTCCATCAAGGATCTTAAGATGGGTCGTCATTTCATCTTCCAACAAGACAACGACCCAAAGCACACAGCCAAGAAAACCAAGGCCTGGTTCAAGAGGGAAAAAATCAAGGTGTTGCAGTGGCCTAGTCAGTCTACTGACCTTAACCCAATTGAAAACTTGTGGAAGGAGCTCAAGATTAAAGTCCACATGAGACACTCAAAGAACCTAGATAACTTGGAGAAAATCTGCATGGAGGAGTGGGCCAAGATAACTCCAGAGACCTGTGCCGGCCTGATCAGGTCTTATAAAAGACGATTATTAGCTGTAATTGCAAACAAGGGTTATTCCACAAAATATTAAACCTAGGGGTTGAATAATAATTGACCCACACTTTTATGTTGAAAATTTATTAAAATTTAACTGAGCAACATAACTTGTTGGTTTGTAATGCATCTGTTAATAAATCCTGCTCTTGTTTGAAGTTTGCAGGCTCTAACTTATTTGCATCTTATCAAACCTGCTAAATCTGCAGGGGGTTGAATACTACTTGTAGGCACTGTATACTGTCAGGGGGGAGGGCTTTCTTTTGTCTGGAGATTTATCAGGCTGCCAATAGCAACCAATCACAGCTTAGCTTCTATTTTGCTACAGTTAATTAATCTGAGCTCTGATTGGTTAATATAGGCAACAATTTAATAATTACATTTCTATTTGTTTTGTGGCTTTTCTGTGCAGAATACATTTTTGTTAATATATTCTATTTTGTTAACAGCGGTTATTAACCCGGGCACAGCTATGGATATATATATATGTGGATATATATGTGTACACATATGTATATATATATATATATATATATATATATATATATATATATATATATATATATATATATATATATATATACACACACACACACACACACACATATACACACACACACACACACACACACACACACACACACATATATACATACATACATACATACATACATACATGATATACATGCCTCTATACATGTTAATACTATTGGATTCTGTCAGTCTGTACATGTCTTGTTCAGTGTCTTGTATGCATACTCGTGTTCCATTTATTATGCTCTCTACAATGTGTATTTTTTAAACTTTTCCTAATAAAATTTGACCTTTTAAAAAATTCCTTAAAGTCCACCTTTTCTCCACTTTTTATATGTTTACATGGTGGACATGTGCAACTCATATGGAGTTATCCTTTGATGTTATATGATGGGATTGATGAATTTTTTTATTCTAATCTGTGTTTGTGTTTTTCACAGCTGCTTCATCATCCATAATGGACATAAGGTCTCGACAAAAGACGTGGCAATCACAATTAAATGAGGTCTTTAAAGACAACGGTAATGTTGATGTTGGGCCAGACTCCAGAGACGCACAGGAGAGTATCCGCAAGTACATAACTTTGGTCAATAAACGAATAAGGGTGTGGTGGAACCGCGCCTTCCTAGATAAATACATACAAAAAGGCCTAGTCCCTAGGGGTTTAAGGGTCCAGGTCTTTCCTTCATTTGAGGTCAGCGACACATCTTTTCGCAAGAAATGGGAGGATCTAGCTGGTGCCTGTTCGAGGGGTTTCATACAATTGTTGTGTGCATCCAATAGTGTTACTCTTACCGAGATTTTATCAGAAATGGAAATAATTTATACTTCCCTAAAGCAGGATCTTTCTTCAGAAGGACTTAAAACACTTAATGAAGAAATAGATGCAGAGTACCTTAAATGTGAACGTGAAATCAAACATATAAAAATAAAAAAATTCCAGAGAGACATGGAAGATTTTTCGTCCAATAAAGCGTATAGGTGGAAATCCTATATTGCCAGATCAAGACCTTCTTCTAGATCTAGCTCAATGTCCAGATCCAGGTCAAATTCATTTAGATCATATACCTCCTCTGAAGATCTGAGAGAAGGGAGCCATGCCCAAACTAAAGAAACCACTGGGGGGACATCACATCAGCCACCCCACAGACATGGCAAGGCGCAAAAAGAGCACCAAGTTGTTACCAGACAGCAAAGTAAAGCCTTCGACTCTACACTACAGGTGATTAATTTATCATCACATGTGCTCTCTGACGCACAATTGAGTGTGCTATCCATGGGCATGACGTTTTACCCGACTAATGGCTTTGACTTCTTTATAGCACTCAAAGACCTCCACATCTTCTCAAGGAAGCATCTATTAAAGAAACTGCATAACAAACCAGTGGAAGATTCACCATTCACTAGTGAGACAGAAAGAGAGGCACTGGCAATATTGGAAGAACTTCTACGCGAACAGACTATAGAGCAGCAAGGTACGTTTCCAACTAACATTCTGCCAAGATCAACTAGGTTTCCCCCCTTGTCCTTAAGTCCCCCGATTGAAATTTTAAAAAACTAAAATGGTAGCTGACGATTTCAAAAAAATACAAACTAGACGTCGCTATGACAACTTAACACATAATCAACGGATGGCTCTGAACCAACTACGGGCCATGGACGATGTTGTATTCAAAAATGCGGACAAGGGGAGAAACAGTGATCTGGCTGAAATTATTATATGAAAAAGAAGTGTATAGACAGTTGAGAGATACCAAAACGTATTCTAAACTGCATTTTTGTCCCCTGTCTAACTTCAATAACAAACTACAGGATATTCTCATCAGGGCTTTTGAGGAAGGTCTCATCACCAAGCAGGTGATGGAGGGTTTAACAGTTATGTACCCTAAGATTCCCACCCTTTACATTCTGCCGAAAATCCACAAAGATCCCCTCAATCCCCCAGGATGTCCCATAGTGTCAGGAATTGGAGGTCTATGTGAATCTGTGTGCAAGTTCATAGACTATTACCTCAAACCAATAGTTGAGACACTTCCCTCGTACATTAGGGACACTATGGACTTCTTGGGGAGAGTGGACGGGATCTTTGTGGACCATGATACAATCCTGGTCACGGCGGACGTCGAGTCTCTCTATACTTGTATAGACCACTCTCTTGGTCTGCAAGCGGTCCGTTTTTTCCTCAGAAGTACCAACCGGGACAGCCATTTTTGTGACCTAATCCTTGAGCTGCTTGACTTCGCCCTGCGCCACAACTTTTTTGTTTTTAAGGATAATTACTATCTCCAATGTCGCGGCACTGCTATGGGCGCGGCCTGCGCGCCCTCGTATGCAAACCTTTTCCTAGGCCACTGGGAGTGGCGTTTGTTTGGAGACAGGGGGCCCGCAGGCCGTGTCCCATATTCAGTGCTGGACAAGATTTATAGATGATATTTTTATTTTGTGGCAGGGCCCGGTCGAACAGCTCAAGGAATTTATGTCATCCCTCAACCAAAACAATCTTAACATAAAACTTACATTTAAATATGATAAACAGTATATTGATTTTTTGGATGTACAAATGATGGTTGATTCGCAGGGAGCAATTCAGACAGACGTTTTCAGAAAAACAACCTCGGTCAACTACATGCCTCCTCATCCCATCAACATTCAACCATCAAAGCTGTCCCGGTTGGCCAATTTTTGAGGATGAGACGGATCTGTTCCACCACTGAGAGATTCGAGGCCCAAGCCCGTGACCTGGAAACAAGATTCTTACAAAGAGGTTATAGTAGGCGGAATGTAAAGGCTGGGTACAGAAGGGCCTGAAGGGCCAAACAAACACCTAGAAACAATTTACTGAAACCCCCCATCAAAAGGAGACCTGATGAGAATATCTGATTCATATCCACATTTAATCACGAATGGTCCACTATCAGAACGATTCTAAATAGACATTGGCCAATTCTCAAAATGGAACCCTCCTTAAAATCCCATTTGTCAGATAGACCCCTAATGACCTCAAGGAGGAGTAACTACTTAAGGGACTTATTGACGCAGAGTCATTATATACCTTAAATCGTTAGCCCATTTGGTCCCAGGAATCCCTTGCAGGGCTGCTATCCTTGTGGTCAGTGCCTGGCATGCGCCAATATCTTACGCTCCAATTCATTTAATACTGTAGATGGCACACGTGTTTTCCCTATTAAAGATTACATCACATGTAAAAGCACACATGTGGTGTATTACGCCACATGTGATTGTCCCAAGACTTACATTGGGTTAACATCGAGGGAGCTGAAAGTACGTGTTCGCGAACACGTGCGAGATATTGGCGCAGCCAAAACAACAAGGGATGTTACGACCTTAAAAACCCTGCCACGGCATTTCAGGGACCATCACAACTGTGACCCTAAGTCCCTTAAAAAAGAGGTATTGACTTCATTAAAGGAGGTATTAGAGGTGGCAACCTCAAAAAAATCCTTGCCCAAAGGGAGGCCTATTAGATAGTGACCCTGGGGACCCAGGTACCAAATGGTCTAAATGAAAATTTAAGTTTTGCCCCTTTTTTGTAGTAATAATTCCTCTTTTTTTTAATCTCTCATTGTAGTTGACCCACCTGTGCAATCTTTGTTCTCTGGCCTTAAAACATCAACTGCCTAGTAATAAATGAATATATATATATATATATATATATATATATATATATATATATATATATATATATATATATATATATATACACATACATATATACACCCGCTCAGCATTGTGACCATACAAACTTTATAATGCTATTTATACAGCATCAATTATTTAATAATTTATACTTATTTGCTTTTTTCTATTCTGTATTGAGAGCATCCTATTGTTTGATGCATCTTTGCTTACTATTCACATCATTACAAGAAACAAATTTTGTCATCACATCAGTATCTACAGTGGGATTTGAAGATCTCTTCCTCCCAAGCTGCTTTGGATTTGGCACGGTTTATTTCATTATTTACCTTGCCTTCGGCCTTTATTATTGTTATCTATGATGCTGCCTCCACTTCAGTGGGAGTGCACATGCGCTTACCGCCACGAATGTCCCTCCTTTGCTTCCCTGGAGTAATTTGAGTTCAGTGCGCATGCCCAGTAACCTTAGTGACGCGTCCTGGTTGCCGAGACGGCTTCCTGGCGCGGTGCGCATGCGCCTACAACACCCACTGTTATTGGCTTTTCTGGAGCATGTGACTTACGTCGCCTGCTTTAAAAAGCCATTTTGATTTACCAGCGAGTATCCCCCTTGATGAAGCGAGCACTTAGACACGTGAAACGCGCGTTGGGCGGTTCACAGCAGTCCCCTCTGCAGGTATACATCTTCAAACCGGTTTGTATAATACTTGAAAACTTTGATTTTATATCTATGTACTTGTTTTGCAAATATAAAAATGGCTATTTTTGAGTTTATACATTATGTTATACTATAACATTGATTATTCAGACAGACAAAGTGTACTTGGTTACAAAATCTTGTATATACTTAAGGATTTCTGTGTGTTTGTCTTGAATATACAGACAGACAATATACCATTGTAACAGAAACCTTATGATTTACTTACATCATATATCTGATGGTTTTGTGTGTTTGCTATCCATTGAAATAGAAACTCTGATCTATTTAGTTCAACAATCTGATGTTTTGTGTTTGCTATATACACAGACAGACACTATATCCATTTACCTAGCTCAAATACCTGATGTGTATTCTTGGGAGATTTCAATGTCTGTGGGTTTATTACCCCATTGTCTGATGTGTGGTGTATCTCTGATTCATCTATGCCCAATGACTGGCCATCAAAGGGCATGGATCAATAAGACTACAACACATTAACTTTAAGGCTTGTAATATTGTTCAAGCCTCTATAAGATCAGATGAAATATAGCACAGACAGAAGCTCGTGTTTGCTGCACCGTGAGACGTCCGGGCAGTGATGTCCAGGAGTCCTCTGTCTATGTCGTGCTTCTCTGACTGTAGCTCCAGACAGATGATGTCCAAAACTCCTTGGTGATTGTAAGTATTTAACTGTACTTAACCTTTGTATGTTGATTATATAAAAGTGTACGCAATAACATACTTTTCCTTTAAGTTTGTATTTTATATTAACCTTTATAATAAAATAAATTATTTGCCTTCTTTAAAGCTGTATCTGAACCTTAGTGATAAAATATAGCAAAACAGTACTATTAGCACTTATACTTGAGCCGGTTCACTATTACCATTGTCCTGCAGGGGGCAGACTGCTGTTCTTTTTTATATGGCATCTAACTAACTTTGCTGCAATAAGCACTTTTGCTTCTGATCTATATGCACTCTTGGATCATGCCATTTATTGTAATGAATTTTTCCATTTTTATGCATTTTGTAATATATGAGGAATGTCTCATTAACCTCTATACATGTTAATACTATTGGATTCTGTCAGTCTGTACATGTCTTGTTCAGTGTCTTGTATGCATACTAGTGTTCCATTTATTATGCTCTCTACAATTGTGTATTTTTTTAACTTTTCCTAATAAAATTTGACCTTTTAAAAAATTCCTTAAAGTCCACCTTTTCTCCACTTTTTATATGTTTACATGGTGGACATGTGCATCTCATATGGAGTCATCCTTTGATGTTATATGATGGGATTGATGAATTTTTTGATATATATATATATATATATATATATATATATATAGTTATATGAATAAGTTTGGGCACCCCTATTAATGTTAACCTTTTTTCTTTATAACAATTTGGGTTTTTGCAACAGCTATTTCAGTTTCATATATCTAATAACTGATGGACTCAGTAATATTTCTGGATTGAAATGAGGTTTATTGTACTAACAGAAAATGTGCAATCCGCATTTCAACAATATTTGACAGGTGCAAAAGTATGGGCACCTCAACATAAAAGTGACATTAATATTTTGTAGATCCTCCTTTTGCAAAAATAACAGCCTCTAGTTGCTTCCTATAGCTCTTAATGAGTTCCTGGATCCTGGATGAAGGTATATTTGACCATTCCTGTTTACAAAACAATTCCAGTTCAGTTAAGTTTGATGGTCGCCGAGCATGGACAGCACGCTTCAAATCATCCCACAGATATTCAATGATATTCAGGTCTGGGGACTGGGATGGCCATTCCAGAACATTGTAATTGTTCCTCTGCATGAATGCCTGAGTAGATTTGGAGCGGTGTTTTTGATCATTGTCTTGCTGAAATATCCATCCCCTGTGTAACTTCAACTTCGTCACTGATTCTTGCACATTATTGTCAAGAATCTGCTGATACTGAGTTGAATCCATGCAACCCTCAACTTTAACAAGATTCCCGGTGCCGGCATTGGCCACACAGCCCCAAAGCATGATGGAACCTCCAACAAATTTTACTGTCGGTAGCAAGTGCTTTTCTTGGAATGCCGTGTTTTTTTGCCTCCATGCATAACGCCTTTTTGTATGACCAAACAACTCAATCTTTGTTTCATCAGTCCACAGGAGCTTCTTCCAAAATGTAACTGGCTTGTCCAAATGTGCTTTTGCATACCTCAGGCGACTCGGTTTGTGGCGTGTTTGCAGAAACGGCTTCTTTCGCATCACTCTCCCATACAGCTTCTCCTTGTGCAACGTGCAATGTATTGTTGACCGATGCACAGTGACACCATCTGCAGCAAGATGATGCTGCAGGTCTTTGGAGGTGGTCTGTGGATTGTCCTTGACTGTTCTCACCATTCTTCTTCTCTGCCTTTCTGATATTTTTCTTGGCCTGCCACTTCTGGGCTTAACAAGAACTGTACCTGTGTTCTTCCATTTCCTTACTATGTTCCTCACAGTGGAAACTGACAGTTTAAATCTCTGAGACAACTTTTTGTATCCTTCCCCTGAACAACTATGTTGAATAATCTTTGTTTTCAGATCATTTGAGAGTTGTTTTGAGGAGCCCATGATGCCACTCTTCATAGGAGATTCAAATAGGAGAACAACTTGCAAGTGGCCACCTTTAATACCTTTTCTCATGATTGAATACACCTGCCTATGAAGTTCAAAGCTCGATGAGGTTACAAAACCAATTTAGTGCTTCAGTAAGTCAGTAAAAAGTAGTTAGAGTTCAAATCAAGAAATTGATAAGGGTGCCCATACTTTTGCACTGGTCAAATTTTGTTTAAATGCAGATTGCACATTTTCTGTTAGTACAATAAACCTCATTTCAATCCAGAAATATTACTGAGTCCATCAGTTATTAGATATATGAAACTGAAATAGCTGTTGCAAAACCCAAATTGGTATAAAGATAAAAGGTTAACATTAATAGGGGTGCCCAAACTTTTTCATATGACTGTATATATATTCTCACTATTTTTTAACTTTATACACTAATAAACTTAAATATTTAATTTCTTTCTCTGGTAATTCACCCCCTTTCTGCTTGTGTGAAGTACTATTATTTATGTGAATGCCCATTTATAGTTATGTTGTACCGTATATACTCGAGTATAAGCCTTGTTTTTCAGCCCATTTATTTTATGCTGAAAATGCTTATAGTGGGACCAGTCAGGGTCCCACAAATAAATTATTCTCACCTCTCTTCCATTCCCGCGGTGTCCTTAGCTGCTTCTTGTAGACCCCTCCGTGATAGAGTCCGATGCACGGGGCTGCTGTCTGCTGTCATGTCTTTACTGTAGTTGAATGGTTTATAGCGGCGGCGGTGCATCAAAGCATTCAACTGCAGTAAAGCACTGACAGCAGCGGCGGCCTTATGTATTGGATGCAATCACGGTGGGGTCTATGTGCCTGCGGTCTGCAAGAGGAACCAATTAATGATTACATCCGGTGCATGGAGCCACTGCTGCTGTCAGCGCTTTACAGCAGTTGAATGCTTTGCGGCACCACTGCCGCCGTAAAACATTAAACTGCAGTAAAGCTATGATGGCAGACTGCAGCAGTGGCTCCGTGCAACGGAAATGATCATCAAGAGGTGCCTCTTGCAGACCGCAGACACACAGACTTCACTGTGATCGTGTCCAATACACAGGGCCACCGCTGTTAGCAGTTTACTGCAGTTGAATGTTTTACTGCACTGCCACAGTAAAGCATTCAACTGCAGTAAAGACATGATGGCAGACAGCAGCCCCCCGCATCGGAAGCTATCACGGAAGGGTCTACGTGCCTTGCGTTCTCTAAGAGGCAGCTGAGGACACTGCGGGAACAAAGGATAGATGAGAATAATTTTTATTGCATATAGGACAAGGGGACCAGTAGGAGGACATTACTACAGGGCAAATTACTGCAGGGCACATTTTTAGAGGACCCACGGAAGGGGCACAAGGATGGGCCGATTACAATAAGGGGAGAGGTCACAAGGATGGGGCACATTATTACAGAGTGGGGACAAGGATGGAGCACATTACATTTTATTGGGATCTATTTTTATTTTTGATACTTCCCAGTAGCTGCTGCATTTCCCACCCTAGGCTTATACTCGAGTCAATACAGTTTCCCAGTTTTTTGTGGTAGAATTACAAGCCTTGGCTTATACTTGCGTCAGCTTATACTCAAGTATACTGTATACAGTATATACTGTATTTTTTATAATGTGATGTACTTTGTAAAAAAAAAAAAGGTTTGCCGTTCCTAGATGTTTCACCGGGTACTTTTGTTCAACCCATTTAATTAAACCTGAAATCTAAACTTCAATTACATTTTAGTTGCTTCATTTTAAATAACAAAACAGTGGCATGCAGAGTGCATATCACAAAGATTCCGTCATTGTCCAAATATTTCTGGACGTAGCTATGTAGTTCTGACAAGTGTTTTAAGCAGGTCTGGAAAAAATGCTGCAAAGTAAGAATTATTTAAAAAAATAGATGTGTTAATAATTTTGTTTTTATCTACGTGTGGCTGCTGATAAGTATTTCGCTTTGTGATCTTTTTTTGTTTCCATGGTAAATATTACATCACATGAAAATCTTGTGTGTCTAATATGTTTTCAATATTTGTTGTTTGTTGCTTTTGGCAACAGTGTTCTACACATGCGAGAAATCAAAATGGCAGAGTCTAAAGCAATGTTCACAGGAACTGAGAGCAGAGGAGTGATAAAATTCTTGTTTCTGCAAGGAAAGTCCGAGGAGGATATTCATGGTGATATGTTGCAGTCATTGGGGGATCAATGCCCTTCATATTCCACAGTTAAGAACTGGGTTGCCAAATTTAAAATGGGCCACTTCAGCACCAATGATGAGGAACATCCTGGACGACAGAGACTGGTTGTTCCGGAGATTGTCAATGCTGTGCATAACCCCATACTGGAGAATCGACAAATTTCAGCTAAAGCAATAGCAGACATCATGGGGATTTCCCATCAACGTGTTTGTGTCATTATCCATGAACATTTGGACATGAGGAAGCTATCTACAAAGTGGGTCCCCAAATGTTTGACAATAGATCAGAGAAGCATGCGAGTGAAAACCTCCTGGTCCATTTGTCAGTGTCTCCGGACTGATAAGAACTTCCAGGATCAACTGGTCACTATGGATATGACTTGAGGCCCCGTCACACTAAGCAACATCGCTAGCAACATCGCTGCTAACGAACAACTTTTGTGACGTTGCTAGCGATGTTGCTGTGTGTGACATCCAGCAACAACCTGGCCCCTGCTGTGAGGTCGTTGGTTGTTGCTGAATGTCCTGGGCCATTTTTTAGTTGTTGCTGTCCTGCTGTGAAGCACAGATCGCTGTGTGTGACAGCGAGACAGCAACAACTAAATGTGCAGGAGCAGGAGCCGGCTTCTGCGGAGGCTGGTAACCACAGTAAACATCGGGTAACCAAGAAGCCCTGTCCTTGGTTACCCGATATTTACCTTAGTTACCAGCCTCCGCCGCTCTCACTGTCAGTGCCGGCTCCTGCTCTGTGCACATGTAGCTGCAGGACACATCGGGTTAATTAACCCGATGTGTGCTGTAACTAGGAGAGCAAGGAGCCAGCGCTAAGCATTGTGCGCTGCTCCCTGCTCTGTGCACATTTAGCTGCAGCACACATCAGGTAATTAACCCGATGTGTGCTGTAACTAGGAGAGCAGGGAGCCAGCGCTCAGTGTGCGCTGCTCCCTGCTCTGTGCACATTTAGCTGCAGCACACATCGGGTAATTAACCCGATGTGTGCTGTAACTAGGAGAGCAGGGAGCCAGCGCTCAGTGTGCGCTGCTCCCTGCTCTCTGCACGTGTAACTCCGTGCGCTGGTAACCAAGGTAAATATCGGGTTGGTTACCCGATATTTACCTTAGTTACCAAGCGCAGCATCTTCCACGCGGCGCTGGGGGCTGGTCACTGGTTGCTGGTGAGCTCACCAGCAACTCGTGTAGCCACGCTCCAGCGATCCCTGCCAGGTCAGGTTGCTGGTGGGATCGCTGGAGCGTCGCTAGTGTGACATCTCACCAGCAACCTCCTAGCAACTTACCAGCGATCCCTATCGTTGTTGGGATCGCTGGTAAGTTGCTTAGTGTGACTGGACCTTTGGGTTTATTTGTATGACCCTGAAAACAAGGAGCAATAAAAAAAAATAGTGGAGGCACAGTGGTTCTCCTCGTCCAAAGAAGTTCAGGGTGCAAAAAATCAGCCACTAAGGTGGTGGCATCTGTGTTCTGGGATAAGGAAAGCATGCTGCTAGTGGACTAAATTCAAAAGAGTTCCACAATCAATACCATGGTATTACATTGAACTTTTGGACCAATTGAAGGCAGCTCTGAAGGCCAAAAAGGTGTGGCAAGCTTTCCAAAGGAATTTTATTCCTGCAAGACAACGCCTCCACTCGTACTGCACAAGCGACCACAGCAAAACTGGCAGAGCTTGGCTTCTGGCTGGATGACCACCCACCTTATTTCACCAGATCTAGCTCCCTCTGACTATCATCTGTTTTCAAACCTGAAAAAAACACCAAAAGGGTACCAAATTTCACACCACGGCTGCCTGGTTTGAGGCAAAACAAAAATCCTTCTTTTAGCTAGGATTACTGAACTTGGAATACCGATGTAAGAAGTGTGTTGTCATCAGTGGAGAGTATGTAGAATAAATGTAAAGTTTAATCATCCTATCTAGTTTCTTTGAGTAAAGCCAAAGATTTATCAGCAGTCTCTCGTATTAGCCCAGTTACACAAAAGGACATTATATTAATGAACCATGAAGGGGTCCTCACAAGTAGAACCCCCTACACATGCAGCAGATATTGGTTACATTGCACAGCCTGTCTCTAACAGCTACTGTATGGTTGGGGATGAGTTACAGACACTGCATCAATCTCTGACCCAGGCATTAAAATGTAATGGACATCAGTGGTGGCATGGATTAGCTCCCATCGGCCGCTCACAATGCGATTTATTACTATGAAATGCAGATGTCTGCTGAAGACTTTCATTGCTGCCATTTTAGCCCCTGTGTGAATATTAACGTTTTTACAATATATAAAATTTCAAATTAGCCTGTTTTTCTCCGTTAAAAATAAATATCAGGGGGGAAAAAAAACAACAAAAAACACTTGGCATTATCAAATTATTAGACCCTTAACCTCTTCACCATCGAACGATTTTCCATTTTTTTTTTTTTGCTCCCTTTCTTCCAAGAACCATCATTTTTTTATTTTATTTTTTTATTTTTCCATCAAGCTTGTCAAATCAGGGCTTATTTTTTGCGGGACGACTTGTACTTTTCAATGAAACCATGAATTTTACCATGTAGTGTACTGGAAAACGGCACAAAAGTCCAAGTGCGGAAAAATTGCAAAAAAAATTATTATTATTATTGCACAATTATTTGAGATATTTTATTTACAGTGTTCACTATATGGTAAAACGGATGTGTCGGTGTGATGTCTCAGGTCTGTATGAGTTCGTAGACACCAAACATGTATAGGTTTACTTTCATCTAAGGGGTTAAAAAAATTCACAAGTTTGTCCAAAAAAAAAAAAAAAGTGGCACACTTTTTGCGCCATATTCCAAAACCTGTAGCGTTCTCATTTTTCAGGATCTGGGGCTCAGTGACTGCTTATTGTTTGCGTCTCGAGCTGACGTTTTTAACAGTACCATTTATGTGCAGATGCTAAGTTTTAATCGCCCGTTAATGCATTTTGCGTAAAATTTGCGGTGACCAAAAAAAACGTAGTTTTGGCGTTTGAAATTATTTTTGTCGCCAAGCTGTGTAATTGATTTTATATTTTGATAAATCAGGCATTTCTGAACGAGGCAATGCCAAATAAGTGTATATTTTTAATTTTTTTCCGCCTTTAATTTTAAATAGGGTGAATGGGGATGATTTGAACTTTTAGATTGTTTTGTCAATTTAACCCCATAGTGACGGCCTAAAGTCTTAAGACTTCGAAAAACAGGGCACTTGTACTGTACTGACGCTTTGAGACGTCATGCCAAAAAAAGCCTGTAGCGCCCTCCTGCGACGGAAAATCTACAGGATTTCAGCTATTGCGATTGGGGTGACAACTCAGAGGACTGAGTCTTTGGGATGTTGAAGTTGAGGTGGAGGAGAGTCCACTTGATGGAGCACTTGAGAGCGATTCAAGCATCTGCTGTTATTGTGCCTCATCTACCTTTGGTAGCAATGGTCGTTTCCGTAATAAAGGGATCACATCAGATTGTCCATGGAAAGTAGTAGACCTCTTACTTTGGCTGGAAGATTCTTCAGTAGATGTTACTGTTGCTTTACCATCTACCCCACGGACACAAACTTTTTTTCCCACTTTCCACCAGCATCTGGCCTTTTGCCACTCATTTTGTTTGTGAACAAATTGGACACTGTTGCAGATACAAATTGGATAGTAGAAATGGAGAGGTGGTGTAGAATGGAGAGGTGGTGTAGCTTTCTTGACAGCAGAGGAATGTCACTGACTATCCCAGACAATGATACTATGCCCCAAAGAATTGCCTGCACTTTTTGCAGTTAAAATTGCGTAGCAGAAATGGAGAGGTGGTGTAGAATGGATAGGTGGAGTAGCTTTCTTGACAGCAGAGGAACGTCACTGACGATCACAGACACTCCTACTATGCCCCAAAGAATTTACTGAGCTGATTTAGACAGACGCTGTGAAAAACCCTTGCATAGCGCTGGCACAGACCTGATTAGCAAAAATGGCTATGAACTGCTCTAATCTAGCCCTGAAAAGGGCTGAAATTACATGTAGTCCCTAATCTCTAAACCGATGTGTAGATTGCACTTTTTAAGTGTATAGCGCCCTCAGCAGCAGCGGGAATGGTGACTGTCACACACCCGCAGCACTGAGATAATGGCGGCGATGGGGAAAATGGCCGGGTCTTATAGGGCAAGGACATGTGACATGCACAACCAATGAAACATGCCCTTGCTTGTCTGGCAAAAATCCACTTTGGGGTGTGTGTGTGTGTGTGTGTGTGTGTGTGTGTGTGTGTGTGTGTGTGTGTGTGTGTGTGTGTGTGTGTGTGATTGGCTGACAGCCTGGCCTGACCCACAGTACGCGCGATTAGGAATAGCACTCAGCAGCACTGATCTAAACCCCGTCCCCCCCCCCCCTGCACACTATACACTGAATTTTGATAATATCATTAGTAACAGTGACTGATAGTATTACAGTGAAAAGCCAGCTAGTAACTAGCTACGCTTTTCGTGATAAACAGTTATTGAACGGTCGAACATGAAGCAAATCGTTCGAGTTTGTCGAACGATTCGAACACCACCCAAAACAACTCTAATTTGATATTGGCGAACGGTTCGCTTCGAACACCGCTCATCTCTAGTCATATGCGACAGAAAACTCCTCCCCAAGTCTAGCCAGGTCACCCCTATACCCTCCCGGTGTTCCCCGGTAACCCCCGCAACTTTCACAGCGTTTATCCCCCGCGATCCTTCCTTCACAATGCATGCTGGTCGCATGCGCAGAGCGGCTGTCAGCTCAGCTTCCTGCTTTCAGAAACGCTACCTGGCTGCTCACACACTGCTGCTGTGGACCCGGGGAAAGTGGGTTCAATGATACTGCACCCACTCTCCTGAAATGGAGGTTCTGTGCACTCCTAGGAAATGGGGGATACTTACCCTTCATATTCTAGAAGGTCCAGAATACTTGTGGGACCTCCAAAATGGATTACAGCGGACCCAGACCGTAATGTTTTGGGGAGCATTTTTTTAAATATTTTTTTTTTGTTGTCTTTTTTTTTTTTTTCGGACAGTTGGTGATGCCGGGTATCAGATAGATGCTGTGACATCAATAACTGCTGGGCTTGATGCCAGGTGACATTACAGCTGGTATCAACCCCATTTATTACCCCGTTTGCCACCGAACCAGGGCAATGGGTTGAGTTGGGGCAAAGCGCTAGAATTGGCGCATCTAATAGATGCGTCACTTCTGGGTCGGCTGCGGCCTGCTATTTTTAGGCTGGGAAAAGTCGAATAACCATGGCTCTTCCCACCCTGAGAATAACAGACCTGAGCTGTCAGCTTCACCTTGGATGGTGATCTAATTTTGGGGGGACCCCACATTTCTTTGTTTTTTTTGTGGGGGTTTTTTTCATTATTGATTTATTTATAAATAATTAAAAAAAAAAAAGCCTGGAGAGCCCTCCAAATTAATCACCAGCCAAGGTGAAGCTGTCAGCTGTGGTTTGCAGGCTACAGCTGTCTGCTTTACCCTAGCTGGCTATCAAAAATAGGGGGGACCCCATGACGTTTATTTTAATTATTTTTTGGGGGGCTAAATACAAGGCTAGGCACCTTTTAGTGTCACATGAAAGGCACTAAAGGAAGCCATTTTAGAACATGCAGGGGGGTGGGACGTTATATATGTTTGACATCTATCCATTCATCCACTGTAGCATTTTAGGCTGTGTGCACACAATCAGGGTTTGCAGCGTTTTGGGCGCAGAGTTTCTTCCCTGCGTCCATAACGCTGCATTATGAAATCCCATGCCCACTGTGCTTTTTTCTCCGCAGCATAAACTGACCTGTGGTGCAGCTTGTCAATTTATGCTGCGGAGACGAGAGTGCTCTCTACAGGTAGAATAGAACTAAAGTCCAGAGCAGCCTGAACCCAAATCGTGGGCATGAGCAGCTGCGTTCTCCCGTGGACAACACTCATCTCTGCAAGAAGGCTGACACTGTACTAGACGCCATGTCACTGGATCATGGCCACATAGCCTAAAAGTGAAAAATTTGTTGCTGCAGCAACATTTTTGTTTAGTACCTGTGGATTCAAAATGCTTACTATACTCCTATAAAATTCCTTGAGGGGTCCAGTTTCCAAAATGGGGTCACTTGTGTTTTTTTTTTTTGCTGTATAGGTACCCAAAGGGCCCTGTAAATGCGACATGGTGCCCACAATTTATTTCAACTTTTCCAAAATTCAAATGGTGCTCCTTCCATTCCAAGGCCTCCCATTTATCCAAACAGAGGTTTTTGACCACATGTGGGGTATCCCTGTGCTCATAAGAAATTGGATAACCTGTGGGGTCAACTTTTTGTTGTCTCTTGAAAAAGTGAGAAATTTGATGCTAAAGCAATATTTTTGTGAAAAAAATGAAAATTTTCAATATGGCAACCTAAGCTTACGAAATTCTGTGAAGTACTCGTGGATTCAAAATGCTCACTATATACCTAGATAAAAGCCTTGAGGTGTTTTGTTTCCAGAATGGGGTCACTTGTGGGGGACCTCCACTGTTTAGGCACTTTAGGGGCTATCCAAATGTGATATAGCGTCCGCTAATGATTCCAGCCAATTGAACAGTCAAATGGCGCTCCTTCCCCTCCGAGCCCTGCCATGCACCCAAAAAGTTGATTTCCACCACACATAAGGTATCAGCATACTCAGGAGAAATTGCACAATAAATTTTATGCTGATTTTTTTCCTTTTACTCTTGCAAAAAAAAAAAAAAAAAGCTATCTGCTTGAAGTAACAATTTTGTGGTAAAAATGTATTTTTTTTTATTTTCACAGCTCAACAATATAAAACTTCTGTGAAGCACTTGGCGGTTCAGTGTACTCACCAAACATCTATATAAATTCCTTGAAGGGTCTAGTTTACAAAATCTGGCCACATGTTGGGGAGCTTCACTGTATAGGCACCTCAGGGGCTCTCCAAATGCAACATGGCGTCCACTATTGATTCCAGCCAATTTTGCAGTCAAATGGCACTCCTTTCCTTCCGAGCCCTACCGTGTGCCCAAACAGTTGATTTCCACCCCATATAAGGTATCGCCAGCTCAACATTATAAACTTCTGTGAAGCACTTGGGGGTTCAGGGTACTCCCCAAACATCTAGATAAATTTCTTGAGGGGCCTAGTTTCCAAAAAGGGGTCACTTGTGGTGGTTTCTGCTGTTTAAGTACCTTGGGGGCCCTCCAACTGCGACATGGTACCCGCAATCGTTTTCAGCCAAATTTCCTTTCCAAAATTCAAATATTGGTCTTTCCGTTCCAAGCCCTCCCATTTGTCCAAACAAAGGTTTCAGACCACATGTGAGGTATCACTGCGCTGATAAAGTGGGTAACAAATATTGTGGTCAAGTTTTTGGAATTACCTCTTGAAAAAGTGAGAAAATTGATGCTAAAGCAACATTTTTCAGAAAAAAAAATGAAAATTTTCCATATGACAACGTAACGTTATCAAAATCTGTGAAGTACGTGTGGGTCCAGAATGCTCACTATACCCCTAGATAGAAGAGGTCTAGATTCCAAAATGGCATCACTTGTGAGGGGTTTCTGCTGTTCAGGTAACTTAGCGGACCTGTAAATGCAACATGGTGCCCGAAATTTATTTCAGCCAAATTTGCTTTCCAAAATTCAAATATTGCTCCTTCTGTTCAGAGCCCTCCCATTTGTCCAAACAGAGGTTTCTGACCACATGTGGGGTATCCGCGTGTTCATAAGAAACTGCGTGACAAGTTTTGTGATCCATGTTGTTGTTTTATTTCTTCTAAAAGTGAATAAATATAGGGTAGAGCAACATTTTTAGGTAAAATTTTATTTTTTGCTTTTTTTTTCATTCCACATTGCTTTAGTTCCTGTGAAGCACCTGAAGGGTTAATAAACTTTTTGGATGTGGTTTTCAGTACTAAAAGGGGGGATGGGGAGTTTTTAGAATGGTGTCACTTTTGGGTATTTTCTGTCACCTAGGCCTCTCAAAGTCACTTCAAATGTGATGTGGTCCCTAAAGAAATGGTTTTGCCAATTTTGATGTAAAAATGAGAAATTGCTGTTAAACTTTGAACTCTTCTAACTTCCTATCAAAAAGCAAATAAGAGGCTAAAACAAAACTTTTAATAAAAAGTATGTAAAAGACCTAATACTTAGGCCAATGTAACCATAAGCATCCCCGACTGCTATGAAAATATAAGGCGTAGACCACGCCACAAAAAAGATAGCCCTTCAGGGACGCTACAAATATAACAAACTAAAACAAAAAAGAAAAATACAGTGTATGCAACCCCCTGCAGATTTAGCAGGTTTGATAAGATGCAAATAAGTTAGAGCCTGCAAACTTCAAACAAGAGCAGGATTTATTAACAGATGCATAAATCTTACAAACCAACAAGTTATGTTGCTCAGTTAAATTTGAATAAATTTTCAACATAAAAGTGTGGGTCAATTATTATTCAACTCCTAGGTTTAATATTTTGTGGAATAACCCTTGTTTGCAATTACAGCTAATAATCGTCTTTTATAAGACCTGATCAGGCCGGCACAGGTCTCTGGAGTTATCTTGGCCCACTCCTCCATGCAGATCTTCTACAAGTTATCTTGGTTCTTTGGGTGTCTCATGTGGACTTTAATCTTGAGCTCCTTCCACAAGTTTTCAATTGGGTTAAGGTCAGGAGACTGACTAGGCCACTGCAACACCTTGATTTTTTCCCTCTTGAACCAGGCCTTGGTTTTCTTGGCTGTGTGCTTTGGGTCGTTGTCTTGTTGGAAGATGAAATGACGACCCATCTTAAGATCCTTGATGGAGGAGCGGAGGTTCTTGGCCAAAATCTCCAGGTAGGCCGTGCTATCCATCTTCCCATGGATGCGGACCAGATGGCCAGGCCCCTTGGCTGAGAAACAGCCTCACAGCATGATGCTGCCACCACCATGCTTGACTGTAGGGATGGTATTCTTGGGGTCATATGCAGTGCCAACCAGTCTCCAAACGTCACGTGTGTGGTTGGCACCAAAGATCTCGATCTTGGTCTCATCAGACCACAGAACCTTGACCCAGTCTGTCTCAGAGTCCTCCAAGTGATCATGAGCAAACTGTAGACGAGCCTTGACATGACGCTTTGAAAGTAAAGGTACCTGACGGGCTCGTCTGGAACGGAGACCATTGCGGTGGAGTACGTTACTTATGGTATTGACTGAAACCAATGTCCCCACTGCCATGAGATCTTCCCGGAGCTCCTTCCTTGTTGTCCTTGGGTTAGCCTTGACCAAATATTTATTTGGCTTGGTGTGAAGGGAATACTATCCACACATCTAGTAACCCTTTTCTGGAATCGGTACGCTGGTATGGTAGATACCTGGATGACGTTCTCATTATTTGGGAGCGTCATCCAGGGAACTCTGAGGCTACTGTCCAAGCTAAGATGAATAAGTTTGTGGACTATCAATTCGAACAATTTGAATCTCAAATTTACAGCTAATTGTGGAAAAAATGAAATTCCTTTTTTGAATCTGTAGTTGATAGGAGACCCTACTAGCAATAAAATTCATACGGAATTATATCGGAAGCCATCTATTGGGAATACATTATTGAGAGCAGCTAGCTGTCACCCTACACGTCTGTAAAAAATCTACCTGTGGGGGAACTAGAGCATGTAGATCTGCCTCTAATATGGATGCTTTGAAAGCGATGTTATGTATAATAGACTGAGAACACAGGGTTATACCAATCAGGATGTGACAAGGGCACAAAAGATACCTGTTAATAAAACCCAAGTTTCATTGTTGTGAGCTTCCCCAATAAATAATAATAAAAATAAAAATTGTAAAGACTGTAGGAAAAATGAAGTTTTAACATTCTCTACCCCCTATTCTATAGATTTCAATGTCATTAAGAATTTAATAAAACGTAATCTCTCCATCTTATGTCAGGATGAGAAATAGGATTAAATTTTGAAAAATGGAATCGGGTATGTTGCTAGGAAAGGGAAAAGTATTGGGGATTTCATCTCGCCATCTACTTTCCATGGTAGTCAAATGTAACAAAACCGGGTTAAACCATAAGGGTACCTACAAATGTGGACATATAAAATGCAGTATCTGCAAAATTATACTAAGGGGGGACCATTTTTCAGATAATAGGGGTAACAATTATGAAATTAGGACCTACATCAATTGTAATACCACACATCTAGTGTATATGGCTTCATGTACAACATGTCAAAAATATTATAATTGGATGTACGACCTGAAATCTGAAAAAGAGAATAAGTGAACATATTGCTGGAGCCATAGCCACTTCTCAGACAGGATGAACTACTTTGGGTCTTTCAAAACACTTCAGAGACACCCATTGTGGGGGATATTAGCTCCCTAATAGTACAGGGAGTGGAGAAGGTTAATAGACCATATAGGAGGTGGAGACTGGCAGAAAATGTTGCTTGCTAGGGAGGCGTATTGGATTCTTAAATTAAATGCCCAGTATCAAGGAGGTCTAAATTTTTGCTCTGATCTGTTATCTATCAATTGATACTGGTTCTTTTGTGTAATGCTATTTGTGAATTTTTCACGATGTTTTTAAGTATTCATATGGTACTACTTTATGTAGTTCCGGCTCAGTAACAAGATGGATTAGCCCTTATAGCCATCTTTGCTTTCATTTGTTAATATGTTGCCTATAAATAAGGAGTCTTTTCTATCTCTCCGAAACGCGTAAGTCGTAGTTGCACATTAATCCATATTTTAAATATTTTGGAATATATAGGAAATTTTACTCCAGTGCTGGGATTTTTCCTTTCCCCCCTCCCCCTTTCCTTAGATTGAATAGCCGGAAAAAATGCACAATAAAAATGTATTGTGCAATTTCTCCTGAGTACACAGATATCTCATAAGTGGTGGAAATGAACTGTTTGGGCACACCGCAGGACTCAGAAGGGAAGGAGCACCATTTCATTGCAAAATTGGATGGAATCAAAACCAAACGCCATGTCTCATTTGGAAAGCTCCTGAGGTGCTTAAAAAGTGAAGCTCCCCCCACATGTGACCCCATTCTGGAAACTATAAAACTCAAAAATTTTATCCAAAGGCATAGTGAGCATTTTGAACCCACAGGTACTTCACAGAATTTGATAACCTTACTGTCACGATTCCTGTGTAGAGCATCGTGCAGACTAGGAGATGATCTGCTGCACTTTCCTGGACTACAGACCTGGCATTAACATTATTCCTCTGTGCAAAGCATCTTGCCTTAGGAAATGTTCTGCTGCGCATTCCTGAGCTACTGAGCTGGCAGCTTGTTTGCTAGCACAGGATTCCATGTTGGTTCTGGGAGATGCTGATTACTCAGATGTTCCACCTTCCTAGTAATTGCTCAGGCTTCTTTACCAGTTGTATTTTCTGGTTCTGCAGTTGTGCTGTTGGCTTCTGTCTCTGCTAGTGTTCTGATTTTTGTTTTGCTGACCGCAGACTGTTATTTGACTTCTCTCTGCCCACTCACTGTTCCTTTCGTGACCTCCTGCCGTTTTACCTCAGACTTACCTGACCACGTCTCTGTTTTGTCCCTGAACCTATTACGAGCTTTCCTGGAAATCTGACCCAAGGATCGTGACCCAACTATGCCTTGGTTTACAACTTGTGATCATATGTGCTCTCCTGTTACGAGAACCCGGCTTTCCTTACTACTCTTTCATATATACTATCCCTAGTAACTAGCATCACACATATGTCGTCATATTGAACATTTTCATTTTTTTCACAAAAATGTTGCTTTAGCACCAAATTTCTCACTTTTCAAGAGGCAACACCAAAAAGTGGACCCCACAGTTTGTTATCCAATTTCTTATGCATGCAGTGATACGATACCCCACGTGGCTAAAAACCTCAGTTTGGACAAAAGGAAAGGCTCGGAATAGAAGGAGCACCATTTGAATTTTGGAAAAGTTTAAATAAATTGCAGGCACCAGCTGCATGCAGAGCGCACGAAAGAAGTGACATGTCACTTCTTAGAACGTGCGCTTCGGGCACCAGCCGAAGCGCTGCACTCTAATACGCCACGTGCGCACGGCTCCTGCATAATCTTCGCAGATTATGCTTGTGACGCAGGTCGCATGCAGTTACGCTGCGGGTTGCAGCGTAACCATGTAAATACGCAACGTGCGCACATACCCTAATACTAAGGATGGTTGATAACAGAAACAACTAACAATAAATAGCTTACTGGGTATGTAGTAAATCAACTAGGATGATAAAAGAGAACAATAGACAGGCAGAGCACAATGATATGTAAAAATGGAGTATTTCTAAAATGGACCTGAGGGCATGTCCCACTATTGACGTGCCGTCACCAGGACCCTACACGCGTTTCCACATGTAGCCTTCATCAGGGTGATCAGATTTTTATGATCCGTAATGACAGTGAGAGGGTGAATGGCCCAATCCATAAAATTTTAGGCAAAAAAAGTGGTGATGACACACTGTTATGGGGCGAGGATCTACTGCTGACACTGTTATGGGGGTAATGTCCCCAAATTCTCTACTAAGGTACCCCATCCTGATAACGATCCTCCTACCTTGTATATGGTCCCCATCCTTGTATACATGTCCCTCATCCTGGTATATATTCCCATCCTGCTACTATATACCGCCATCATGGTATAGCCCCCATCCTGCTACATAGCACCATTCTGGTATATGCCCTTATCGTGCTATATATTGCCATCCTTCTATATACCACCATCCTGCTATATACCCCCATCCTGCTATATATCACCATGCAACCTGCTATATAACCCCATTCTGCTATATATCCCCATCCTGCTATATACTCCCATCCATCCTGCTATATTCCCCCATCCATCCTGCTATATACCCTCATCCTGCTATATGACCCGCTACATGTGGCACACAAAAAAAAATATAAACGTTTATGCTCACCTTTCCTCGCTCCATGCAGCATCGCCTCTCCCAGTCTGTGGCGGCAGCAGTGCCGCTGGATTGTGGAGCCGTCACCATTGTCTGCAGCATCGCTCGTCCTCCTGTCTGCCTGTCAGCTGACCTATGTGGAGACTAGCGGTGCGCACAGGAATGACGTCATCGCTGTGCTCACCGATTCTACACAGATCAGCTGGCCGGCAGACAGGAGGAGATCGCGATGCTGCAGGGGAACGGTGACCGGTGAGTATACCGTAATTATTCACTGCCCCCCGCGCTGATGATGCGCGGGGAGCAGTGAATACAGCTGCACATGATCACTCCAGGCTGTAGTTGCCAGGGGTGATCAAGCGGGTCGGCTCTTTACTATGCACGCACCCCCCCGCCCATCATCCCGCCCACCTGTCAGCGCCGGCTTCACCGCTGAGGGATGATGGGCGGAAGGATGGGCGTGCATATGAAATGAAAGGGCCCACGTTGTCACGGCAGGCTGCTACAGCCTGTTCATGCTACAGATGACCCGCTCCACTTCAGCACCCTCATTCCCGGCAAGCCACATTCAGACTATAACATGCACCCCCCACTTTCCCCCAATATTTGGAAGAAAAAAAAAGTGCTTCTTATAGTCCGAAAAATTCGGTACCATTTTGATGGCGAGTAATTCCCTATTACCAATGTCATAATTTCATTCAGCCGGTAACAAATTTTTAGAAAAGAATGCACATTGCCGAAGTTTACCAACTGACGGATTCAGACAATACAGCTCCCATCCCTACCTCAGAAGTGTCAACCTCCACAGTAAAGGGAAGTGACACATCAGGATGTATAAGAACTGGTGGTGACGCGATGCATTTTTTCAGACAGTCAAGTGCGAGTAATGCACTCTCAGACCATTCTGAAAAGTGTGTACCATTCTTCGTCATGTCAGTCTGGGGTCTGGCTTTAGCACAAAAAATGTTAATAAATTTTCTGGGACAGTTGTCAAAATGCAAGAACCTTTGCAGCACTTTAACATTTTCAGGACAGTCCCATTTTAGAATGGCCTGAAGCTTGGAGGAATCTATCCTAAAACCAGAGCCAGAAATAATGTAACCCAGAAGTGGCAGTTCCTGAACAGCGATATACATTTATCAAGCTTAGCGTACAACTTGTTAGCCCTGAGAATCTACACCACCTGTTTAACATGTTCCATATGTGACCTAAGTTCTAGAGTATAAATGAGAATATCATCCAAGTATATGATAAACTTTCCCAACAGGTGAGCAAATAAGTCATTGACAAAATGTTAAAATACCGCAGGCGCGGTGGTTAAACCAAATGAAATTAACAGATTGTCAAAGTGGCCCTCACGTGTATTAAATGCAGTCTTGCACTCATCTCAGTCAGACCCGAATTAGATTATAGGCTTCCCAGAGGTGGAGTTTGGAGAACCACTTTTCCCTGGATATCTGGTTAAATAAGACCAGAATAAAAGGCATAGAGTATAGGTCACAAACTGTAACCTGGTTGAGCTACCGGAAATCCAGACAAGGACATTGTCCACCATTTTTCTTTTTTACAAAGAAGAACCCAGCTGTTACTGGAGAAGAGGACAACCTAATGTGACCATTGGCCAAACTCTCAGTTAAGTATTCTTTGAGAGCTTGTCGCTCAGGACCAGACAAATTGTACATACTGCACTCAGGCAACTTGGCCGCAGGCTTCCAACTTATGGTGCAGTCGTAAGGTCTGTGAGGCAGCAACTCCTTACAACCCTTCTCAGCGAACACATCACAAAACTCTGAAAATGGCTCAGGGATCCTAGCGGTTACAGTTGAAACACAGGTCCCCAGACAGTGTTTCTTACAGTAAGAGCTCCACTGAACAAATGTCCTGAGTCTTTCAGTCAACTAACAGACTGTGTAGTATGAACCATGGGAATCTTAAAACAATTTGTGCAGGAAGGTCTTTGAGCACATGGCATGTTATTCGCTCAGAATGGAGTACCCAATGCAGAGTTCCAATACCTGTACACATTCCCTGAAGACCCCTTTGACGAGAGGTGACTAGAAGATAGAAAAAATCTGTATAGGACCGGATAACTCGCCAACCCTTAACCCAGAGGAGCGGGCAAACTGTTCATCAATAATATTGGCCCCAGAACTACTATCAAGAAACACTTTTAAAAATGGACCCATTGCCCCTTATTTTTACCCTGGCAGGTAAAAGACATTGAGACACCATGGTGGAGGAGATACACAGACAAAGGTTGGAATTCCACTATTCACCATTCTTCGGCACCAAGGGGCAAACACTAATAAAGTGTCTTTTTTTAAAACAAAAAAAAACAAAACATTTTCTATTTTAGGAATGGTGACGTCTGTCCTCACCTGAGACATTCCACTGAGCTGCATGGGCTAAGACTAGGTCTCCGGGGCGAAGCGGATGCTGCTGCACCCTTCTAGATGGATTTAGTAAGAAGATACCTCTGATGGAACAAACTATCTATTTGGATTACCAACACCATGGCACACTCAAACAAAGGAGGAGTCTCATACATCATGAAGGCCTCCTTAAATGTCTCGGAAACGCCCTGAAAAAATTGACTTTTAAGAGCAGGGTCGTTCCACTGTGTGCTCCCTTACCAACGCCAGAATTCAGAACGGTAATCCTCAGCTAGCCGACTCCCCTGTAGAAATGAAGGGATTTTAAACTTGGCCAATGACACCCTGTCAGGATCGTCGTAGATGAAATCAAGTGCAGAAAAAAAAAATCTAGACAGACCCAAACACAGGGTAATCAGGAGGTAAGGAAAATGCCCAAGACTGTGGGTCACCAAAATGTAAGACCACAATATCCTTGTGCTGCATCTCACTCCAGGAAGAAATATAATCCCAAACCAGGTGGGCACTTCCAGTTCTGCGGTGCTCGAATCACAGGATGGACTTTACATCAGTTCAGCAAAAAGGATCGGCACTCGCATAAATCTTTGCTATTTCATTTCTTTTTATGCAATGAATACAGATGGTGCGATACAGTGGTGTGTTTCAGTCATAAAAGAGACCTTTCTCAAACCATGTCTAAACGAATATAAACTACCACCACGTATATATACACAAAAATGTTAAAGTGACGTGCACAAAACAGCTGAAACAAATCAAACAAACCAAACACCACATACAATAATTAACCCTTTCTAGTATAATTGATGACTCAAATCACCTATTGCAAAAAAAAAAATAGAACAAATAAGAAAAAGCATATGTATATAATAAATGATTAGTAAACATTAGATATAGTTTAATTCTCAAAATATTTATTAATAAAACTATCAATACAAACATCCTTTTTTGAAAATTATTATTTTTTAAAAAAAAACAACTCATTTCAAAGAATAAAAGAAAAACAACTTTTGGGAAAAATACTATATAAAGTGAAAAATTGAGTCATCATGTACAGTGCTAGCCAACAGTATTGCACCCCTGCAATTCTGTCAGATAATACTCAGTTTCTTCTTGAAAATGATTGCAATCACAAATTCTTTGGTAATATTAACTTCATTTATTTTGCTTGCAATGAAAAAACACAAAAAAGAATAAAATAAAAATCAAATAATTGATCATTTCACACAAAACTCCAAAAATGGGTTAGACAAAAGTATTGACACCCTTAGCCTAAAGCGGGCTTTACACGGTGCGATATCGTTAATGTTTTATCGTCGGGGTCACGTTGTTAGTGACGCACATCCGGCGTCATTAACGATATCGCAGCATGTGATACTTGCCAGCAACCTTAAGCGACCTCAAAAATGATGAAAATCGTTCACCATGGAGAGGTCGTCCCAAAACCAAAAATCGGTAATGGTTGATTATTGATTTGGTTCGTCGCTCCTGCAGCAGCACACATCGCTGTGTGTGACACCGCAGGAGCGAGGAACGTCTCCTTACCTGCCGCCGGCCGCAATGCGGAGGAAAGGAGGTGGGCGGGATATTACGTCCCGCTCATCTCCGCCCCTCCGCTTTGATTTGCCGGCAGCTTAGTGACGTCGCGGTGACGTCGCTGTGATGCCAAACGCACCTCTCCCTTGAAGGAGGGATTGTTCGGCAGTCACAGCGACGCCGCCGACCAGGTAAGTGCGTGTGACGCTGCCGTAGCGATAATGTTCGCTGCGGCAGCGATCACACGATATCGCACACATGACGGGGGCGGGTGCTTAAACGCTCGATATCGCTAGCAATTGCTAGCGATGTCGTAGCGTGTAAAACCCGCTTAATACTTGGTTGCACAACCTTTGGCCAAAATAACTGCGAACAACCGCTTCTGGTAACCATCACTGAGTTTCTTACAATGCTCTCCTGGAATTTTAGACGAATCTTATTTGGCAAGCTGCTCCAGGTCCCTGAGATTTGAAGGGTGCCTTCTCCAAACTGCCATTTTGAGATCTCTCCACAGGTGTTCTATGGGATTCAGGTCTGGACTCATTGCTGGTCACTTTAGTAGTCTCTAGTGCTTTCTATCAAACCATTTTCTAGTGCTTTTTGAAGTGTGTTTTGGGTCATTGTCCTGCTGGAAGACCCATGACCTCTGAGGGAGAACCAGCTTTCTCACACTGGGCCCTAGATTATACTGCAAAATTTGTTGGTAGTCTTCAGACTTCATAATGCCATGCACATGGTCAAGCAGTCCAGTGCCAGAGGCAGCAAAGCAACCCCAAAACATCAGGGAACCTCCACCATGTTTGACTGTAGGGACAGTGTTCTTTCCTTTGAATGCCTTTTTTTCCTGTAAACTCTATGTTGATGGCTTTTCCCAAAAAGCTCAACTTTTGTCTCATCTGACCAGAGAACATTCTTCCAAAACGTTTTAGGCTCTCTCAGGTAAGTTTTGGCAATCTCCAGCCTGGCTTTTTTATGTCTCAGGGTAAGAAGTGGGGTCTTCCTGGGTATCCTACCATACAGTCCCTTTTCATTCAGACGCCGACGGATAGTATGGGTTGACACTGTTGTACCCTCGGACTACAGGGCAGCTTAAACTTGTTTGGATGTTAGTCGAGGTTCTTTATCCACCATCCGCACAATCTTGCGTTGAAATCTCTCATCAATTTTTCTTTTCCTTCCACATCTAGGGAGGTTAGCCAAAGAGCCATGGGCTTTAAACTTCTTGATGACACTGCGCACCGTAGACACAGGAACTTTCCGGTCTTTGGAGATGGACTTGTAGCCTTGAGATTGCTCATGCTTCCTCACAATTTGGATTCTCAAGTCCTCAGACAGTTCTTTGCTCTTCTTTCTTTTCTCCATGCTGAATGTGGTACACACAAGGAGACAGGACAGAGGTTGAGTCAACTTTAATCCATGTCACATGTCAACTGGCTGCAAGTGTGATTTAGTTATTGCCAACACCTGTTAGGTGCCACAGGTAAGTGACAGGTGCTTTTAATTACACAAATTAGAGAAGCATCACATGATTTTTCAAACAGTGCCAATACTTTTGTCCACCCATATCCAAATTGGCTTTATGACAATTTTTTTTTTTTTTCATTGAAGACAAATTAAATGAAGTTAATAATACCAAAGAATTTGTGATTGATTTCATTTTCAAGAAGAAACTGAGTATTATCTGACAGACTTGCAGGGGTGCCAATACTTTTGGCCAGCACTGTACAAGATCTCAATACATACATACCAAAAATTCCCAACATGAGACCCCATTGCTTCAGCTTATATATTTTTATCTAAAAATCCAGTATATGAGGTTCCTCCATGATAAGTTTTTTACAAATTGACATGGAATCTAAATTGGACTGCATTAAAGATCTTAATAATTTACAATCAATTTGACACTATTATTAAACTTGAAAATTATATACACATGACGACAATATTAGTGCAATATGTCAATTCATATCAAAATTAGACAAATCAATAGCCAAGTTACCATATTTTACTATATTATTATTAAAAAGAACCAATATAGCACTGACATAACTAAAAAATATGCCAAAACGTCTACAAGAAACCAGTGATATCAAAATCGCGATTTAACCCCATCGGTTCAAATGTCTGTAAGCGATCAATCCAGAATGTTTCCCGACATTGGAGCCGATGGAGTTTAATTGGGATTTTGATATTACTGGTTTCTTGTAGACATTTTGGAATATTTTTCAGTTGTTTTTTCAGTGCTATATTGGTTCTATTTAACCCTTAACGACCGCGGGCATTAAAAAACTTCGTCATAGCGGTCAGTGTTAATCTCCCCCGGCTGCTGCCTGCAGCAGCCGGGGGAGATCGTCACGCATCTCAGCTGATTTGTACAACTGACATATGTGCCTGCTAGCATGAGCGGAATCACTATCTGACCGTGCCTTTTAACCCCTTAAATGGCGCTGTCAATACACAACAGCGCTATAACGTTACTCACAGGCTGATACCGAAAGTCACATGACGTGATCAGGTGGATCCGGTGGTTGTCATGGTAGCACAGGATCATGTGATGACTCCTGTGCTCACATGACGCCGATCCTGTAAGAAACAGCTGCTTGTTACAAAAGATGATCATTTCTCCTGGTCTGATCGGGAGTAATTAATGAGCAATCAGATAGCTGATCATTATAGCCCCCTAGGGCGACTAGTAAAATTAAAAAAAAAAGTTTTGAAAAATTAAAAAAAAAAAAATAAATAAATAAATAAACCTAAAAGTTCAAATCACCTCCCATTCGCCCCATTGAAAAATAATGGGTTAAAAAAAATGAAAAATATACACACATTTGGTATCACCGCGTTCAAAAACGCCATATCTATCAAAATATAAAATCAATTAATTTCATCGGTAAACGGAGTAGCAGCAAAAAAAATTCCAAACGTTAAAATTACGGTTTTTGGTCGCCACAAGTTATGCGTAAAATGCAATAACAGGCGATCAAAGCGTAGCATCTGCGCAAAAATGGTATGGTTAAAACAATCCGCTCGAGACGCAAAAAATAAGCAGTATTGGTCTGGCAACGGTGGAGAAAAGACATATGTGAGCACCGCTCCTGACCCGAGCCAAGAATAAACGGAGAAACGGAGCAGTATACACAATCAAAACCAGTCCATGGAAGTCAGGAAGAGGCAGAGATCAAAAGCAGCACCCATGAGACCACCCGCAGCAACAATGGGAGACATAGCCAGATACCTGGCAGGCCCCAGTCAGGCAGGCATGGTGGACAGTGCAGCAGCTTCAGAGGCCATCCACCCACGCATGTCCCTGAGGAGTGCTGCAGACAGGCAGGGGACGGGAGCGACGCCCAGCACAGCCCCGCGGGCCTCCGGTGGAGTGACTCAGGAGTGACTGCAGGGACCTCCGACGGGCGGTGAGTCAGTGCCCACGTGGAGGGAAGATGGCGCCGCGAGTGCAGAGGAGGCACCGCTGATGACACAACGGTCACCACATGAACGTGAGTCTTTGTCAGGGAGGGAGAAAGAGTTAATTGTTTCATGCAGCGGCGGCAGGAGACAGACTGAGCAGCCACACGCACTGACATTAAACAGTGAAAAGGCAGGAGCCTGCATGACAGGAGTTGGCAGGCAGAGAGAACCGCTGAGAACAGAAATGTGATGGGGGGGGGGAATGAAGGAGCAGACAGCAGACCACATGGCTCTCCCCAACAAAGCCCCCCCTCTCACTCTAATCTACCCTACATGAATGCACGCCACGAATCGGGGCAGAAAGCAGATACCATAATAATGCCAAATATGCAAATATTAACAAGCGGGGAGCTCCCTCCTCCACTCCAAAGCATAGAGCATGAAACAGACAACAACAGAGCTGCTCTAGGGGGCCATACACTGGCCATGGATATTCAAAGTCTGGCTGCTCATATCAGAAACATCCCAACCAAACATGCCATAGAGAAATACGTTGAAAGACTGGAAAGTTCTTATAAAGCTGAATTGACAATTCTAAAAGAGGAGGTCCAGCACTGGGGTGAAAGAGTCACAGCAATCGAGGCTGCTGCATCCACATTGTCTGCCCAAATTACAACACAAAAAGAGGATACGTCTATTCACTCTTTTCAACTCCACTACCTGTTGGATATGATAGACTATGCTGAGAACAAGGGAAGAAGAAACATAAGGATCAGAGGGCTCCCAGAATCGGTACCCATGGGAGAGCTGCATGCAACAATCAAAGAAATCTTTAACCCCCTATTCAGTTCCCCCGGGGAGGCACACCTGGAGCTGGATAGAGCCCATAAAGTCCTGGGCCCTAAACCTTTGGATCCAAACTTCCCACGGGATGTAATCTGCAGAGTCCACAGATACCAAGTGAAAGACTCTATAATGACCCAAGCTCGGGCGGCGGGAGATGTTCGTTTCCAGGGAACCCGCCTGCAGATCCTTCCGGACTTATCGAGTTGGACCCTACAGAAAAGGAAAGCCCTAAGGCCATTGCTAGACGTCCTCAGGGAACGCAATTTACCATACTCATGGGGCTTCCCTTTTCGTCTGAGAGTACACAGAGAGGGTCGGATGCATATGCTTACCAATCCCAGAGGTCTTCAGGACTTTACGGCAGCATTGAATCTCCCGCGGGTAGAGATAACGGAGTGGCCGGAGCTACTATCGGGTCTGCAGGCAAATGGTCCGAATCACCCGCAACCACAACGGCGCAGAGACCCGAGGAGAAGGATGAGATGAGAGGAAATGGAGCAGTAGCAAATGAGGCTCTGAGCGAGTGGACTTTATCACGGTTATACTGGTAAAATTTATTGTTGATGGTCGAGCTGCGGAGGCCGGTCACACGCGTCCCAAGATAACCCAGTTATGCATATTTTCTAAGGGTTAGAGGCAGTTGCCTCTGATTAAGGGCCCCACGGTGACCGGCCTCTGTGAGTACAAATATGGCATTAACACAGAGGAGCAGAGGAGCAAGTGGAGCGGGACCGTCGCTCCCTCATAATAAAGAAGGCATACAAATATATGCATTGATAACATGATCCGCAAAGGAAGACCAACAGCAAATCCTGGTACCATATATAGTTTTGACACCTGTATAGGGCATCGGGTCAAATGCTCGCAATAATATTTAAAGTTTACATATATTGAAATTCCTTGGCTCGGGGGGAGATTCTCCCCTTGGAAAGCACAACCCCTATAGAGGGTTCTAGTCCTCACGTTGCGAGGATTAGTTAAAATTATCGCCCTCCTTTCTTGTGGCTGGGGGTGAGGAAGACGAGAATTTGAAGTTTTCTTTGTTCTCCTCTGACCCACCCTTAGAGGAAAGTCAGGGAGATAGTGGTGGACTCGAAGTACTGACTTCTTGACTTTCTTGTATTCTTTTTTCTTCTTTTATTCTTTCATCTTCCTCCTAAAGGAACTCTAGTCTTCTCCCCACTTATAACCATAACCTTTTCTTCCCCCTCCTTTTCCTCTTCCCTGTGTCAATCCCCTGATACCCGGAGTGTTCTTTACCTTAGGAGATAGTGCTGCGCTAGGATAGAATGCCAGGGTTCAAAATAGGCTCACTGAATGTTAGGGAGTTCAACGTGCCCCAAAAGAGATCACACATCCTTTAGGAGATGCACAAAGAGTTCAAATTATTATCATTCAGGAAACGCTCTTAGGCTAGGTTCGCACACTGCGTATTTTTGACGCTGCGTTTTTGTGCGTTTTTGGCCGCTAAAAACGCACAAAAACGCACCTGCGTCGAAAAAACGCATCAAAAAACGCATGCATTTTTGCCGCAATTTGGTGCGTTTTTGGCTGCGTTTTGCTGCGTTTTTGATCTCTGCGTTTTGCTGCGTTTTTCCAATGCATTGCATGAGGGGAAAACGCAGAAAAACGCAGGAAAGAACTGACATGTCCATTTTTTTTTTTTAACTCAAATACGCAGGTAAAAAAAAAACAGATGTGTGCGGACAGCAAAAATGAAAACTCATAGACTTTGCTGGGGAAGCAAAGTCCTGCAGTTTTGAGGCCAAAAACGCACCCGAAAAACGCGCAAAAACGCAGCGAAAAACGCACTGTGCGCACATAGCCTAAAACTGGCCACATACCTAATCTACATAACAGATACTTCGCACATTGGTTCCACAGAACGAACAATGAATCAAGATCGAAAGGGGTCTCAATCGCAATACACAAAAACCTGGTCCACACGGTTTTAGACTCTAAGACAGATGAGAAAGACAGATATGCTTTGCTAAAAGTTAAAATAGGCTCGGTGGTCTACACGATCGCAGGTTGGTACGAACCAAATATTAACCAAACTAACGCATTCCACTCATTTTTAAAGGATTTATCAGAATTTGTGGAGGGGGAGGTGCTGTTGGGGAACTGCACTGAATCCCACAATGGACGTGTCAATGGGGAGGAGTACCTCAAACGCTTCAGCGCCCTGAAAAGTAAGTTAGCCGATCTCCACATGGTTGATGTGTGGAGAATCATGCACCCCACAGATAAAGATTATACATTTTTCTCTAATCCCCACCAGACTTAGTCGCATTGGCTTTATTCTAGTCAGCCAAAGAGTTATTTCGTGGCACCCAGTCGCAGCCATAGGGAATGCGGTCTGGTATGATCATGCTCCAGTGTTCCTAGAGATCTCCCCACCGGACTACCCAAATAGGGCGTGGACGTGGGGGCTCAACGATTCCTTATTGATACATGCGTAACAGACCTAAGGGAGACAATGGACGTCTTCATTTCCACACACGCGACGGACTCTACACCCCTACCGTTTCAGTGGGAGGCATTTAAATGTGTAATAAGAGGAATCCTAATAAAACACGGGACGAGGATCAAAAAAGAGAGAACACAGGAGGTGGCCCAACTTCTCCGAACGATTAATTCACTAGAGACGACACACAAAACTAATCCCTCTTCGGATATTCTAGCCAATCTTACAACAAGAGACAAATTAAGGAAGCTACTGGATTGTAGACTTCTTAGGTTTCAAAATCAATTCAAAAGGCTATTATATAATCACTCTGACAAAAACGGGCGACAACTCGCGTGGCTATTACACCCACGTAATCAAGCTTCGCACGTTACTAAAATAAAGACTCAGGGAAACTCAGACATGCCAGACCCCGCAAAAATTTTAAATCATCACTATAAAGAATACTATACAGAACTATACAACATACGGGATAAATTCTCAGATATGGCCCCGGGGGAATTACAGACCCGAATTGAGTCATACATTACAGAGACAGCTCTCCCTGCATTAGATAGGGAAGACACCAGGGGATTGGACAGGACAATCGAGGAGGGGAAGGTGGCCACAGCGATAGAGATCTCCCCAAGCGGTAAAAGCCCGGGACCTGATGGGTTCTCCCCTGCTTTTTATAAACTTTTTAAAACCCAAATCACTCCATTCCTCACAAAAGTATATAACTCTGTATCAGAATCGTCCCCTTTCACCCCACAATCCTTAGAAGCCCACATTACGGTTCTATCTAAATATGGTAAAGACCAAACAATGGTAGCCAACTACCGCCCGATTTCACTAATAAATATTGAAGTAAAAATCTTCGCAAAAGTACTGGCTAGCCGGTTGGCACTTCTGTTGCCCTCCATTATACACACAGATCAGGTTGGGTTCGTGCAGGGTAGGGAGGCCCGTGACAATGTGAACAAAAAAATTCACCTAATAGCCAGAGCCGCGTCGAGAAGGGAGCACATAGGGCTGCTCTCAATAGACGCAGAAAAGGCGTTTGACCGTGTACATTGGGGATTCATGAACTCAGCATTAAGACAAATTGGTTTAGGCCCGAACTTTGTGAGAAAGATAATGGCCTTGCACTCTAGACGGTCGGCCCGAGTTCGGGTTAACGGGGCCCTCACGGATCCGGTGGAAATCAGAAACGGTACCCGTCAGGGGTGCCCTTTATCCCCCCTTCTATATGTCATTGTTATGGAGCACCTTGCAGTGGCCATTAGACAGAACCCCAATGTGCACGGTCTGAGCATTGGAGACAGGGAATTTAAGACGGCTATATAGGCAGATGACCTCCTACTCTATACGTCCCAACTTCTGATCACATTCCCTTCACTACTAAAAGAATTAGAACGATTTGGAAAATTGAGCAATTTTAAAATAAACTATTCCAAAACAGAAGCGCTAAACATCTCCCTTAAAATAGAGGAAGTCGCGCTACTAAAAGAAAAATTCCCGTTTCGATGGCAGGCATCCTCAATAAAATATTTAGGGGTAACGTCCCATCTAATTTGGGGACACTTTATTCCTTTAATTACCAAACCTTATTAAACAGAACCCTAAAAGATATGGAAGAGTATAACAAACGACCCCTTTCGTGGTTCGGCTGCGTAAACACATTCAAAATGGACATACTACCACGATTCCTTTACATCTTTCAGGCGATACCTATAAATCCCCCTCCGGCCTTCTTTAAGACATTGAGGTCCGCATTGGTTCGCTTTTTGTGGAAAGGGGAAAACCAAGGATTAAATATCAGACTTTGATACAACCCAAACGGGGGGGGGGGCGGATTGCCAGATTTATGTAACCATCACCGTGCTGTCCTGGTGGATAGGTTGTTGGACTGGCGTTTTCACCGGGAGACCAAGCAGTGGGTGACACTAGAGCAGATTCATTCCCCAGTTCCGCTTGGGGCAATTCCCTGGCTATTACCAAAAGAGTTGGAGGATGTAAGGAGGCAGGTGGAGCCGGGTGAAATTTTGCTCAGAGCGACACTGGAGGCATGGGAGGCCACAAAGCTGAAAAGCTGCCTGATTGGCTCACCTACTCCTCTGGTGCCTTTGTTCGGCAATCCGGGCTTCCCTCCGGGGTGTACGGTGGAGAGATTTCAGGGATGGCAACGGAGTTCGGATATCAGACTGGGGCAGATATTACAGGGCAGAGACTTGCCCCCTTTTGAAGACTTTCGGGCCGCATTCCCGGGGCGGAGATTGAGGTGGCTCGAATACATACAACTTCGCTCCTTTGTGCGATCCTGGCTGGGTGGGAACTCCTTTGTGCGATCCTGGCTGGGTGGGAAGAGGCCCCCCCTCCCCGGATACGTCCACCCCATTTGAACACTTATTCCTGCAGAGTTTGCCTCTGACACACCAGATCTCCCTTATCTGCGATATGATGAACAGGAACCTCTATTCTGAGGACCCCAGCTACATTGGAAGATGGGAATCGGAATTAGGTTTCAGCCTTACTGAGGATGAAAAACGAAAGGTTTATGTGTTCACCCACAAGATCTAAGTAGCATGCAATGCCCAGGAAAAGAGCTTTAAGCTACTGGCAAGATGGTATCAATGCCCGGTTAACCTCCTTAGAGCCTTCCCTATGGTCCCGGAGGAGTGTTGGCGCTGTGGCTCAGACAAAAGGTACGCTGCCACACATTTGGTAGGGATGTAACATACTATCCAACTTTTGGTGTTTGTGACCTACAACCAAATGGCAGGAGAAAGCGTAACTCCTTCCATTAAGATCGCCCTTCTGTCTATTTTACCTGGTTCACTGGGATGCCAAAAGAAGCGCCTGTTGCGGTTCTTTTTAATTGCGGCCAGAGCAGTCATTCCACGACACTGGAGGACCACAGTGACCCCCGGAATAGGGGAATGGCTGACAGAGCTAACGCATCTTTGTCACATGGAGGAACTCTCCTCTTGGGTATCGGGCACAAATGAGAAGTTTATCAAACTATGGCAGCCGTGGATACCGTTCAAGGAGTCCCCTGCATTCAGGAGTCTGTTCTAGTGACAGTGCACAAACAACCCCCCTTACCTCCCTCTCGCAATCCCTTGTATAAGTCCCCTCCTTCTCCCCTCTCTTTCTACTCTGCTATCTACTCACTCTATATCTTGACCACTTTTCTAGTAAGGTTCTTCATATATACAGGCGGGTCTAGCCCTTGGAAAGTATAAGGTGACAAACAGTAACCTATGAATATGTAATAGTCACAGATAACCTATCAAAACACGGGTGGAAGTATATTCTTGTCAGTAATGTATTATGTATATTGTATAAACACCAAGGGTAGCGGCCCACCTACGGAACTTGAAGTGGCTAATATTTTATTTTTCTCTCTGTATGCTTGTTATGTTTAATGTTTCTTTTATGGAAATCTTTAATAAAAATTGATTGGTTAAAAAAAAAAAAAAAAAAGCAGTCATTGAGCTATAGATCCCGAAAAATTAGAACGCTACAGGTCGCGGAAAATGGCGCAAAACGTACACCACTTTTTGGACAAACCTCTGATTTTTTTTAACCCCTTAGATAAAAGTAAACATATTCATGTTTGTTGCCTATGAACTTGCACGACCTGAGGCATCACATCCACACATCAGTTTTACCATACTGTGAATTAAAGATCTCAAAAACAATAGTACAAATTGCACTTTTATTGCAATTTTTTCCACATTTGGAAAGGTTTTACCAATTTCCAGTACACTATATGGTAAAACTGATAGTTTCATTTAAAAGTACAGCTCTTTCCGCAAAAAACGAGACCTCACATGACCATACTGACTAAAAAATAAAAAGTTACGCCTCTAAAAAACAAAAAAAGAAAAAACCGAAAGCACAAAAGAAAAAAAAAAAAAAAAAAATCGGCCGGTGTTGAAGGAGTTAATAACTGCTATAGTAAAATATGGTAACTTGCCTATTGGTTCTAATTTTGATATGAATTGACATATTGCACTAATATGGTCATTAGGTGTATAATTTTCAAGTTTAATAATAGTGTCAAATTGCTTATAAATTATTAAGATCTTTAGTAATATAATATACTAGAAGGTGGCCCGATTCTAACGTATCGGGTAGTCTAGAATGTGTATTTAGGTTAGCAGATTGAATAATAAGGTAATGAATGGACTGTATGGGTTAGGTTTAATTTAGTATTCTTATAATTTTAATTGGTTTTAAAATGATAAACAACAGAAGGAACAGTTTTAATAAAGGAGTCTAATGTTTAATGATGTCCATGGCCTGTAATGAAAAAAGGCCATGAACAGTGTAAAGTTAAGTAAAAATATGCTGATGCTGTGATGTGGCCCAATACTGGTATGTGTCCCCATCGTGGTGCAGCCAACATCCTGACATGTGTCCCCTTCCTGCAAGGTAATATGTGTGCGGGGGGCGGAGTGCGGGGTGGGTAGAGCTGAGCGAGGCCATGGCGCTAAGGACGTCAGTGCCGGGGACTGCATGGCTGGGGACAGGTAACTATCCAGGTGTGTGTGTGTGTGTGTGTTAATGCACTGGGCTATTCTCAATAGACTTGTATTGACGACGCACTAACGCAAGTGTCTGCGTTGCATCCGCTGGACGACGCCGTGTTGTTAATTTGATGCAGCGTCGGGAACACTGCATGTAGCCTTTTTTGGGGTTGTTAGAATCCGCCAAGGTGTCTAATGATTTTCTATGGGGGCGGATTCCGCCGCAATGCACTAAGCGGCGGAATCGGCTGACTGATCCCATCATGCTTTACTGTGCATGCTCAGCATGTCCAGCAGAATGATCTAAATCGTTTAAAAATCACTCCTGGTTTCTCCCCCCCTCTCCCCCCCATCTCTCATACCCACCGATCACGGGCGTGGCGCTGCACGGCTGTTACAAAGCTCCGGCGGTTTTTCCTCTTTTGAAAATGCCGGGCGCTCATTATTCTATCTTGCATTCCCTGCTTCCCCCGCTCACCGGCGCCTATGATTGGTTGCAGTCAGACCCGCCCCCATGCTGAGTGACAGCTGTCTCACTGCAACCAATCACAGCCACCGGTGGGCGAGTCTATATCGTGCAGTAAAATAAATAATTAAAAAAACGACATTCGGTCCCCCTCAAATTTGATACCAGCCAAGATAAAGCCCCACGGCTGAAGGCTGGTATTCTCAGGAAGGAGGCCCCCAGCCTAACAATATCAGCCAGCAGCCGCCCGGAATTGCCGCATCCATTAGATGTGACAGTCCCAGAACTCTACCCGGCTCATCCCGAATTGCCCTGGTGCGGCGGCAATCGAGGTAATAAGGAGTTAATGGCAGCAGCCCATAGCTGCCACTAAGTCCTAGGTTAATCATGGCAGGCGTCTCCCCGAGATACCTTCCATGATTAATCTGAAAGTTAAAGAAAATAAACACATACACCCGAAAAAATCCTTTATTTGGAATAAAAGACAAAAAAAAAACAAAACCACCTCTTTCACCACTTTATTAAACCCCCAAATTACCCCTCCAGGTCCGACGTAATCCACAGAGGTCCCACGATGCTTTCAGCTCTGCTACATGAAGCTGACAGGAGCGGCAGTAGAACACAACCGCTCTCTATCAGCTCCACGCAACTGAAATGAGCTGCGCGATCAGCTGTGCCTTCATTCATGTGACCCGCTGACACAGCTCTCGGATGGAGGACTTCAACTGTGGCCGCGGGTCACCTGAGTGACAGCACAGCTGATCGCACAGCTCATTGCAGTCACTCAGGGAATCTCTCTCTCAAACATTAAAAAAACAAAACAAAAAAACAATACGCAAAACGTTCTTTCACAGGAATCCGTTACTTTATTAGCACACTATTTGCAACGCATCCGTCACATGCGTCACACAACGCACTGTGACGGATGCCTCATGCCTCACAACGCGAGTGTTAAAGCAGCCTAATGTGTGCGGGGGCGGAGTGCGGGGTGTGTGTGTTCAGTGTATACATGCGGAGGGCGGAGTGCGGGGGGGACGGAGCAGAGCGGGGAAAAGTGTCGGGCGTCGTCCTGTCTGCCCGTAGTTCGGGCTGTTCAGTTAGGCTCCTTGCACACGTAGCCAGGGTAAATATCAAATAACTAAGCAAAGCGCTTTGCTTGGTTACCCGATATTTACCTTGGTTACCAGCGTACACCGCTTAGCGCTGGCTCCTTGCACACGTAGCCAGGGTAAATATCGGGTAACTAAGCAAAACGCTTTGCTTAGTGACCTGATGTGTACCCTGGTTACGTGTGCAGGGAGCCTTAGCTGAGCCGTTGGTCACAGGCTCTTTAGCGCACACGCTGTGGCGACAGTTGTCACTTTAATGACATCATTTTGGAGCAAGACAGACGGACGGACGGACAGACAGACAGAATAAGGCAAAAAAAATATATATATTATATAGATTGTATTTATATGGTATATTTATATATAGAACAAGTATTTTGTCTTAACAATATTTTTGCAGTTGCTGTTTGTCATGTTTCACGATTTATCTATCCTATTTTGAGGCTGATTAAGTGAAGTGAAGAAATGATAATGCAGTTCGATTTTGATTCCATGTCAATTTTTAAAAAACTTATCATGGAGGAACCTCATATACTAAATTTTTGGATAAAAATATATAAGCTGAAGCAAGGACTCCCTCTTCTTTCAACACACTTGGCATTTGAACATTCTTTTTGTTCGATATTGGGAACATGATAATTGAAAACAAGCATATTTGGAATCAGAATTATGGATTATCCATAAGTCTTGATAAATCTACTAATTAATTGATGGACATTAATGCAAATACCATTGAGGATTTCCGACTATGAATTTTCACAGTTTTTAAATATTTATTTATTGCATGAGGTCTCATGTTCAGAATTTTTGGTATGTATGTATTGAGATCTTGTACATGACTACTCAATTTTTCACCGTATGCAGTATTTAAAAAAAAAAAAAAAATTAAAAAGTTTTCTTTGAAAGGAGTTTTTTCAATAAAACAATTTTTTAAATTAATAGTTTTATTAATAGATATTTTGAGAATTAAAATATCTAATTTACTAATGATTATTATGTACATGTTTTTTCTTATTTGTCCTTTTTTTTGCATTTGGTGATTTGAATCATCAGTTATACTAGAAAAGTTTAAATACTGTATGTGGCGTTTGTGGTTTGTTTGATTAATTTGTTTCAGCTGTTTTGTGCACGTCACTTTCTCATTTTTGTGTATGTATACACATGGTGGTAGTTTATACTTCTTAGACATGGTTTGAGAAAGGTCTCTTATGACCGAAACACGTCACTGTATCGCACCTGTATTCATGGCATAAAATAAAAAGAAAAGAAATAGCAAAGATTTATTCAAGTGCCGATTCATTTGCTGAACTCCCAGTAGAAAGAGAACGCAGGTGGAAATACAACTTACATGCCTCACGAATGGAGCCAAACAGACTGTGATCCCCAGCAAACCGCTATGGAAGCAACAGTTTAGGTTCAGGCGATTCGTCAACCAACCCAGACTGCGCCAAGGTAATGACTGAACCGCCCCTTTAATTTCTTCCATCTGGAGTGACAGCGCCGGGAACTGCCTCGCAAGGAAGGCTAGGGGGTTCATTAAGAGATTTGGATGGGCCGATAATGTCACAATGTAATGTAGTAACTGGGAATAGGGGCACCTAAACTGGTTTTAAGGCCAGGGAACCCTAAAGGCCCTGTTACACACAGATAAATCTGTGGCAGATCTGTGGTTGCAGTAAAATTGTCGACAATCAGTGCCAGGTTTGTGGCTGTGTACAAATGGAATATGTCCATGATTTCACTGCAACCACAGATCTGCCAAAGATTTATCTCTGTGTGTGATGGGGTCTTAACTGTCCCTTATCCCAGAAGTACTTCTGAAGGTGAAGAGTTCTGGAACGCCAGCATAGCCCTGACTACTGATCAGACCTAGGTCTAATAAACCTCACCCCCAACCCACCAGAGAACCAGGACTGGAGAGATAAATCCCACACAATAAAACAGACTGGGGGAAAACAAAACTCAAACTCAAACCAATCACTCACTCACAGAGGTATAAATAAAATGTGCTCAGGAGGAAAGAAAAGGAAGGAAATAAACAAGAGTATTTCCACAACACACTAGAGCATAAGGCAGTGTGCCAGAAGCTGGATCACCATGCAAGTAGACCGGAATTGCATAAAGTTTTTATCGGCATGGAGGAGCAGATTCCACAAAGTTTTAAAGGGTGGAGGTGGCTGTGATAGGGTCACAGGTTTCTGGAGACCTAACAGCAATTCACAGGCCAGCAGAAATTAACTCCTCCTAGACCTATCACTAGTAAAACACACAAAAGCTTGACATCCGGTTAAAATTAAGTAACTCTTAGGGTGGCTTTGCACGTTACAACATCGCACGTGCGATGTCGGTGGGGTCAAATCGAAAGGGACACACATCAGGAGTCGCTTTCGACATCGTAGTGTGTAAATCCTAGATGATACGATCAACGAGCGCAAAAGCGTCGTTATCGTATCATCGGTGTATTCTCCAACATTTCCATAATGCCGGTGCAGCGACAGGTACGATGTTGTTCCTTGTTCCTGCGGCCGCACACATCGCTGTGTGTTAAGCCACAGGAGCGAGGAACATCTCCTTACCTGCCGCCGGCGGCTATACGGAAGGAAGAAGGTGGGTGGAATGTTTACATCCTGCTCATCTCCGCCCCTCCGCTTTGATTCGCCGCCTGCCGTGTGACGTCGCTTTGACGTTGTACGACCCGCCCCCTTAGGAAGGAGGCGGGTCGCCAACCAGAGCGACGTCGCAGGACAGGTAAGTGCATGTGAAGCTGGCGTAGCGATAATATTCGCTACGCCAGTAATCACAAGATATCGCTGCTGCGCCGGGGGCGGGGACTATCGCGAGCGACATCGCATCGGCTTGCGATGTTGCAACGTGTAAAGCCCGCCTTAGGCTATGTGCGCACGCTGTGTTTTTTTTTTAAATTATAATTTTTTATTGATTTTCAAAAGCAAACAAATCATTACATAGAAACAAATAAATAATATCAACAATATTATCAGCAAAATGACAAGAAAATTGTATATCGCTCCTTTTACAATTCAGTACTACAACATCTAATCAATGTTCACAGTATTCACAGTAAGACTCAGAATCTTTAATACCTCACGGAAACCCTAAATCTAACTATATAAACAAATGAATTTGCAACCATCCTGTTTAACTCTCCTACTTAACCCCCCTCGAACCCCTATCTACTCAAACCCACTCCCACCTAGTCACCTTCAACCCCCACCTCCAATCCTCCAAGCATACCACCTAATTTCTCAGAATGATACCACGACGTCTCCTTAAATGGTGACATTAAGCGTTCTATTTCCTCCGAATTGTAGTAGGTTATAATAAACTCCCTCCACTTTTTGAAGTGACTACCCAATCGTCCCGACTTCCTTCCAGCATCAAGGCTCTCTAACTCCATCAGCCGTTTTATGTGAATTATTACTTCTTCGAACGAGGGTACTTTTGTCTCAAGAGCAAAGGTAGAGTTTGGATATGATACATCAACTTAGACATAGACATCTTAATTAATTGTGCTCTGCCCATGATGTCCAACGGGAGGTCCTGCCATCTCTGGAGGTCCTGAACTATTTGAGTTATAAGAGGCGGGAAGTTTAGGTTATATAAAGAAGTTGGCCCCTTACCAATTCTAATGCCCAGATATGTAACGTATGATATTGCTATAGAAATATGCTCACACTGGCCACCCTCCTGCAAATGAGCCTTCCCATTGCCATGGTACAGCAATTCACATTTAGTTGGGTTAATTTTAAAGCCTGAGTAGCTCCCGTATTCTCGCAATATATCTAATATAAGTGGCACCTGAGTTTTAGGATCAAAGAGAAACAACAGTACGTCGTCAGCAAAGAGTGTCGCCTGTATTCGCATCTTATTTATGAGGACCCCTTGAAAAGTGCAATGGTCAATTAACAGCCTCGCCAGGGGCTCCAAAGCCAGGTTGAAGAGTAGTGGTGAAAGGGGACAGCCCTGCCTAGTCCCCCTATGCAAATGAAGGGAGTCAATAGGAAACCTGGAATATAAACCTGTGCTCTAGGATTTGTAAAAATCTCAAGTACCACGTTGTAGAAAGACCCAGAGAATAGCATTGTGTCTAAAACTCTATAGAGCCAAGGCCACTCCACATTATCAAAGGCCTTCTCGGCGTCTATTGTTAATAACGCTGGAGTCTCGTTGACCAGATCCTTAGAGCTCACCCTATTAAGGGCCAATAAGACTTTACGAATATTTTGCATCGCTGATCTATTTTTAATGAAACCTGCTTGAGCTGAAGATATTAAATGGGGCAGGATTACGGCTAAGCAGTTAGCCATTATTTTTGAGAATAACTTTATGTCCAAATTAATGAGTGAAATTGGCCGGTAAGAGCCTGGGGATAGCGGATCCTTACCCTGTTTCGGAATTAATTTTATATAGGCAAGGTTACTATTGCAAAAAGACGCTTCACCCTCCAGGACCTTGTTGTATATTTCAAACAAGATAGGACTCATCTACCATCGTCTTTTAGAATTCAGCCGTGAACCCGTCTGGCCCTGGCGCTTTGTTGTTCTGCATACTTTTGAGAGTGCCAACTGTGAGGACATGGACACTCAGTGCCTAGCATGGGTTAACTTTCTTAAAACTCAGCCAGACATGAAGACAGTTTGTTTATAGATGGGGGATAATCCCTCATTGTTCTGCAGGACTCTTGGGAGTTTATTGTTGAAGTTTTTGTTGACTCATGTAATTGTTTTGGCCACTGAAGGCCAGACACCCAGATAAATCAATTATGCGAACTTCCCATTGTATTACTAAGTGAATTGCTAGATGTGATGTAACTTACTTGTCTGTCCTGTCTCTGGATATTTGAATATGGCTTGAAATCTAGTCAATGAGAGCTCAGTCTTTCTGTCCACATTTAACTGAACACTATCCACGCAGCTTGAAATTCATCCAATAAGAGAAGCAACCTTGTACAACCAGTCGAATAAGGGCACAGTATATCCTAAGGGAAGGCGATGGCTATAAAAGGGGACTTTTTGGAGTCACCAGTGTTCTGCCTTCTTTCACGTAATGCTGTGAATCTCTAGCATACAGCTAAACCCTCGTTTACATTTCAAATAAACAGACTGTGGAGTTCAAAAGCATTGATTTATTAGCTGGTAACGTGAACTTGATTGCAGTATACATGGAATATACAGTGAATATAGGTATATCCAAGATGCAGGTGAATACGGAATACGGTATATCCAAGATACTGTTTTATACGGGTAAAAACTATAACAAGAAAATTATTACAGTCAGTACAGTGTTAATACAGAGTTAACATAGCATAACAGTGCATGAGATACAGTTCTTATGAGAATGTAGGTGAAAGGTCACTGTATCTGCAATACATAGAAAATCTTATCTATACAAACAATACAGGGATGACACTAAAGGTGTAGAATTACAATGTACAATGCATTTACTACACTCTTCCATCTAAGATTCTATCACTAACACATGTAATTTGCTTTGCTCACCGGATTACACTAGGCAGGGGTGAATGTACAGAGAGGTAAGTCGGCATGTCCTTTCCTGACAAATCCAATGAGAAAATGGCTGCAGGCTTCTTCTCAGATCAGGGAGGCATTCCTTACCCAGAATACATTTAGCTTAAAGGGAAACTCAGCAATTCAAAAGAATAACAACGACCTCTAGGGGTTGTAACAGAAATTGCAATGAATGACTTAGCAGGCTGCCATGAGGAAGAACACTCCCCGCTTGGCGTCAACGGATGCCAATATTTGGTTCTTTTGGGGAAATCAGTAACACAAGTTCAGTTACAGGCCTGAGGAACAGTTTGTTCTCTTCAAGCTTGCACACTCTGACGTCTACCTTATGTACTTTCCCATCCTTGCTGGGAAAAGGTTTGGTGACTAGGCCGAGTGGCCACTCATTCTGATGTGCTTGACTGTCTTTCACAAGTACAACATCGCCAGTTTTGAGGTTTGGGTGGTCTTTCTGCCACTTAGTCTTGGTTTGCAGAGTGGAGAGGTACTGCCTTTTCCATATGTCCCAAAAGACATTGGCTACATTTTGTATAATGCGGAGTATTGCGATCTTAGCTCTTTCCAGATTAGAAGCGGTGAATGCATGCTTGCAGTGATGCCATCCTCTACAAGGTCTCTGACTTGTAGATAGTGTTATCTTATAGGACTGCACTACATGAAGTAGAAAGGCGATGGCACGAACGAGTGACTTCTAAGTCGAGAACCTGTTGAATCGATGAGATTTGAGGTGATTACTTGAGGTCACTGTATGTATAACAGACACTTGAGGACAAAGCTCTTCATCGCCATCTGGGTACACTAGCTCAAATGTATCAGACTCTCTGATGTCAGGCATCGAACGGTGCAAGAAGGCAGAACCTGTGAACCATGTAGTGTCTCTCAGATGACTTGGTGCAACGGATCTAGTCGCGTAGTCTGCAGGATTGTGATGGGTAGACACGTAGTGCCATTGACTAGGGCAAGTGGATCTTCTTATCCTTAGTACCCGGTTGCTGACGTAGAGATAGAAGCGTCGCGATTCATTGCAGATATACCCAAGTACCACTTTGCTGTCTGTATAAAATTCGACATCTTTGATCTCCAGACTCATCCCATCTGAGATAAGTTCAGGCCAATTCAACCGCGAGGACGGCAGCGCAGAGCTCAAGTCTGGGTATCGTGTGTTCACGGAGTGGCGCCAGTTTTGCCCGGCTCATAACAAAACCGATGTGGCTCTGTTCATTCGCATCTGTGGTTTTGAAGTACGCTACTGCTGCGATCGCTTTGACTGATGCGTCACAGAAGACACAAAGTTTTTGTGTTTTGACTTCCGTGGATGGCACAGGAGCATACGGTCGTTTTACACGAAGGTCGGTCAAGGCTTCGAGAGACTTCCTCCACTCAGTCCACAGATCTGCTTTTTCTGCTGGAAGTGGGTCATCCCAATCAGATGTCTCTTGGGTGAAGTCCCTTAGCATCATCTTGACTTAAATGGTTACTGGAGCCACGAATCCCAATGGGTCGTACAAGCTATTCACAAAAGAAAGAATTCCTCTGCGTGTGAAGGGTTTCTCGTCTTTGTTGATCTGAAAAGTGAAGGCATCCGTCTTCAAATCCCAAAGCAATCCTAGGCTCCGCTGCATAGTGTGAGGAAAGAGTTAACCTTTTTCACTGACTTAGAAAATAATAGAAATTCATTCTCCCTGGCAAGACCGAACCAGACTTATTTGCGTAATAAACTATGAGACCAACTTCAAGGACGCAGAATGTTTTGACTTAGAAATGACTGACAAACATCTTGTTATGAGAATGAGAGGCGGAATAGACTATTATGAGAGAATAAGTCATTATGTTAATTTCTCTTGCTGGGAATATGCAATCCACGCCTTAATGAATGTAGATTAATGAATATGTATGTTGCATAGTTACGCCCTAATCAACTTTGTATAACTTTGAAATGTAAACAAAATAATACAGTCTTTCTATTCGGAGCCGCACGTCTCCTAGCCTTTACGTGTATAACGGTGTCTGCCTGTTTTCATTGAAGGCTAAAGGGAGGGCAGAGGGGGGTCACCGGTACCCTCTCTGCATTCGGACATCGCTGGCAACAGCTGTGACCGTTAGGTCAACCTAACATTATCTGGCGCCCGAAAAGCAGGGACCCGTGTTTCTAATCCCAGGACGCAGTGGATTGTCTTGCCATTCAGAGGAGGAGTGGACCAGACGTGGGGACCAGAAACACCTGGCCAGGTAAGAGTTGAACCTTATTCTTCTCTTTATGCTCCCCACATCTGATCTCCCCTCTCCTCAACGCGCAAAATGGTACACTGTGAGTAGATACTGGGTTATTGGCGGGTTTCTACTGAACTCTGAGAGAGCCTTGCCAGCTGATGTTTTCTGTGCCTTGTTTGGTTGTTTGTTTGTTTCTCTGTGTTTCTCTGCCTCTCCGTGTGTCGCGTGTCTGCTCTCCTGCGCTTTACTTCTGTGCTGTTGTCCTTGTTGGTTGTCATAGATCCCATACATCAGTGAGTGTTGAAAGGGAATAGTGTACCTGCTCTGTCCAATGGATGTGATATTCACTGCCCTAGTGTTAGTGGGAATAGCCCTGTTTGCCATTGCTATCGGATATAGAGTGTATCTCTGGTACAAGAAGGGCAACCCAGCGTCATTCAACATTCTCAGCCCCCTCTGAACAGTTAGGACACCACCTTTCAGTAGGAATACACATCAAGAATCAGTCTTTGGGTACTTCCAGGAAAGGTGGTTCTAGACCTCACCTTAGGTAGGAATACAAAAGGAGTTAGTCTCTGAGTATCTCCAGGATAGGTAGGTTTAGTCCAAAGGACGTTCAAGGGTCTAAAAGCTGAAGAAGATAGAAGAAGAAGAAGAATGGGGCAAGGAATATCAAAAGACAGAAGAGCTGGATGCACCCTGCAACATCTCATTACGTGTTATCATGGCAAAAGAACACCAGTCAGTCCAAGGACGTTTTTTAAGACATTTAGATTGAAGGGGAAGGATCAATTGGACCCCAACAAATGGGACACAATAAGAGCTACTAGAGCAGGAGTGATAGCAGATAAATCATGGACTAAACTGATCAGAACTCTTTCTGACATGGCAAAAAACAGCCCACGATCAAGGTTGAATATACCATGAAGAATCAGACACATGGGAAGAAGCTGGGAAGCAAGCTAATAAGGATCCGCAGCCCCCTCCGTACCTGTCAGCTACTCCTGGAACAGCTCCAAAAATAGCAGGATCCCCGGAATGGACCTGCACAAACTGTGGCCAACAAAATCCGGACTGGAGTGAAACATGCCTAGCCTGTGCAGCCCCACAGCACAAGCTACAAGCCACAGCACCAGTGCCTCTTTATCCCGTAGTGGAAAGAAGAGTCCTGATAAGACCACCTGTTAATCCACAAAACCCAGATGCTCCCAGAGATGCAGTTCCCTGTACGTATGAAGACTACGTACCCTGGACTCCAGCCGAGCAGATGGCTTTCCTGCAAAATGCTCCAGATCCGACTAGAAACCCAGTCAGTTTTTCACGTTACCTGAACCAAATACAGGTCTCCTACAGAAGCACTTGGTTGGTCATGGAAGGTTTGTGTAGAGTTAAAATGTCTCCCGAACTGTATGCCAAACTCACTGCCGACCTGACAGGACATGTTCCGGACGATACCCGTAATGTGGAATCGGGCCAAGATTTCATGATAAGACTCAATCTCTTCTGCGCCCAGGAGCAAAGAACTAAGGGCACAATGGGACCAGTGCATCAAGGTCCTGTGGAGAATGTCAGCTCATTTTACTACAGATTGATGCAGTCATTCGCAGATGAAGGGCTGGACTTACAAGCGGGTGCGATACGTCGCCTGATTGTAAGATCCTTCATGGATGGAATACATGCACCTCTGGCAGAAAGATTGAAAGCGTGCTGCCCAGAATGGAGAAACATGGAAGACATAGATCTTCTAGTCAACAAAGCAAGTGGCTTAGAAACCGACGCAAAGGATAAAAGGAGCAACAAGAAAGTTGTCATAGCAGCAGTGGACGGCCAGCCAGAAGGTACAAGAAGGAAGGCACCGACCTGCTACTATTGTGGGAGTCAGAGGACGTGATCAGAGACTGTAGAAAGAAGAAGAGGGACACTCAAAACCGACCCGAGAGTCAGGAGGAGAAGACTGCCTGACTTGCGGCAGCACGGGGTAGGGATGCCAGAGGTCCATTTATACATGTCCCCCTTCACATTGGCAACAAGGAAATAAGAGCTTTAGTGGACTCAGGAGTAGAGATGAGCGAACCGGTCCCGGTTCGGCTCGAGGCGGTTCGCCGAACGGGGGGTCTGGCTCGAGTTCGGCTCGTCGAACGTTCGACGAACCGAACTAGAACCAATAGGCTATAATGGGAGGCAATCACAAACACATAAAAATGCATTATAAATGTACACAAACAGTTAATAAACATTGCCATAACACTTACCGGTCCTCGCGATCCCTTCTGCACTCTGTCTCCTGCCGCTATTCCATCCGATGATCGCTGAATCCTCCCGGTGACCTGCACTGCCAGCAGAGAAGCAGGACCTATCGTGACGTCAAAATAGCCATGTGACCAGTCACGTGGCTATTATCTCATTGGCTACAGACTGGTCACATGACTATGACACGTCATGTAGGACCTGCGAGTGCATCTCTCCGGTACACGGTGCACATATGTGTATCGCCGTGTACCGGCGACATGCTCTAGCACACGGTCGACTCCCCGTTCCGTTAGGGACCGGCTGACACAGCCGGTCATTAACGGAGATCACCGTTGCCATAGCAACGCAGTTAGCGGTGACGTCACCGCTAACCGCGGCTCCGGGAGCACCGTTGCTATGGTAACGCGTCTGTCAGCGTTACCGCTGTTACCGCTAGCAGCCAGCAGTGATCACTCACGGAGTGAAGGCTGCACGCTGCTTCCCGATTGTAGTGAGCATTGTAGTTAGGATGGAGGTTCCCCAGCCCCAAGTGATGCCCCTCACTACAATCGTCACTACTACTACACTAGAAAGAAAGAAGACAGAAGAGCAGGATCGTGGAGGGCTGACAGGGGTAATAAAGATGGAGTCTCTAATGTGTCTGTGTATTTATTTCTATTAAAGTATTTTTTCTCTGTGTGGTGTCTTTTTTTAACCCTTTATTGGAGATTCTTAATGGCCGGGTCAAACGTGCCTGACATTAAGAATCTCTGGCTTAATACTGGCTGGTAAAACAAAGCCAGTATTAACTCATGATTACCCAACAAGCCACCCGGCTCCAGGGCTGTTGGAAGAGTTGGATACAGCGCCAGATGATGGCGCTTCTATGAGAGCGCCATTTTCTGGGACGGCTGCGGACTGAAATCCGCAGCAGAGGCGCCCACAAACCTCGGGCTAACCTGTGCTGCGGATTCCAATCCCCAGCTGCCTAGTTGTACCCGGCTGGACACAAAAATAGGGCGAAGCCCACGTCATTTGTTTTTTAATTATTTCATGAAATAAGTGAAATAATTAAAAAAAACGGGCTTCCCTATATTTTTGGTTCCCAGCCGGGTACAAATAGGCAACTGGGGGTTGGAGGCAGCCCGTGGCTGCCAGCTGTACCTGGCTAGCATACAAAAATATGGCGAAGCCCACGTCATTTTTTTGGTGGGCAAAAAACTTCTGCATGCAGTCCTGGATGGAGTATGCTGAGCCTTGTAGTTCTGCAGCTGCTGTCTGCTCTTCTCCATACAGACAGACAGCAGCTGCAGAACTACAAGGCTCAGCATACTCCATCCAGGACTGTATGCAGAAGTTTTTTGCCCCCTGAAAAAATTATGTGGCTTCGCCATATTTTTGTATGCTAGCCAGGTACAGCAGGCAGGTACGGCTGCCCCCAACCCCCAGTTGCCTATTTGTACCCGGCTGGGAACCAAAAATAAAGGGAAGCCCTTTTTTTATTATTTCATGAATTTCATGAAATAATTAGAAAACAAATGACGTAGGCTTTGCCCCATTTTTGTGTCCAGCCAGGTACAACTAGGCAGCTGGGGATTGGAATCCGCAGCACAGGTTGGCCTGAGCTTTCTGGGCCCCACTGCTGCGATTTGCAGTCTGCAGCCGCCTCAGAAAATGGCATTTTCATAGAAGCGCCATCTTCTGGCGCTGTATCCAACTCTTCCAGCACCTGCCTGCTATACCTGGCTAGCATACAAAAATATGGCGAAGCTCACGTCCTTTTTTTGTAGCTTTTTGGCAAAAAAAAAAAAAAATGCTTCCCTGGATTTTCCATTGCCAGTGAAGGTAACACCAAGCAGTGGGGGTTAGCAGCCAGTAGCTGCTTGGATTACCCTTAGCTAGCAATACAAAAAATGCAGTGGGAGCTAACATATATTTTTTTTAATTATTTATTTAAATAACTAAAAATAAAATGGGCTTCCCTGTATTTTGATTGCTGGACATCACAGTGCTGTAAAAATAAATCTTTAAAAAAATGACGTAGCGCTCCGCGGTATTTTTGATTCTCAGCGCAGATAAAGCAGACAGCTATGGGTTGCCACCCCCATCTGCCTGCCGTTACCTTGGTTGGCAATCAAAATACAGGGAAGCCCATTAATTTTTTCTATTTAAAAAATAGTAAAAAAAAAAAAATTACGTTGGGTCCCCCCATTTTTGATAGCCAGCTAGGGTAAAGCAGACGGCTGTAGCCTGAAAACCACAGCTGGCAGCTTTACCGTGGTTGGGGATCCAATGTGGAGGTCCCCTCAGGCTCTTTTTTATAATTATTTTATAAATATTAATAATTACACAATAAAAGTAGGGGACCCCCCAAATTGGATCACCAGCCAAGGTAAAGCGGACAGCTGTGGTCTGGTATTCTCAGGGTGGGAAGGTCCATAGTTATTGGGCCTTCACAGCCTAAAAATAGCAGGCCGCAGGCACCCCAGACGTGGCGCATCCACTAGATGCGCCAATCCTGGCGCTTCACCCCAGCTCATCCCGTGCCCTGGTGCAGTGGCAAACGGGGTAATAAATCGGGTTGATACTAGCTGTAAAGTCACCTGAGATCAAGCCCAGCAGTTTGTGATGTCATGGCGTCTATTAGATACCCAACATCATAAACTGTCAGTACTAACAAAAACAAAAAAATCGACAAAAGAAATTTATTTGAAAAAACAGTCCCCAAAACATTTCCTCTTTCACCAATTTATTGTAAGAAAAAAAATAAAGGGGTCCCACGACGACTCTGGACCGTCTAGAATATGGGGGGGGAGACACTCAGGGAACGTATCCCCCATTTTCTAGGAGTGCGGACCCTTCATGTGAGGAGTGTGGGTGCAATGAATCTGCACTCACTCTCCCCGGGTCCACAGCAGCAGAGTCCATGTCGTAATGGTTGCTACCAAAGCTGCAATGCCCTGCTCATGAGGTAAGGGCATGCCTAATCAGGAGAACTACTGTAGAGGAAGCTCTGCTCACTGGTATATAGGTGCTCAGAGGTAATAATAGATAAAATTAGTGAGTAACCTCGGCACTCTATATCTCCCAGACTAAGTCAGTAAGTCACAACGGATAGTAATGCAAAATCACTCTTTATTGGTCCGTATTAAGAAAATTTTTTTTTCATAAGCATATATGTTTTTGTCCAAAACAAGTTACAAATGACGTTTCGGCCTGAGCCTTCGTCAGATTGGACTTATCTGCATGTAATCATGAAAAATGACAATAATCAGTATCACATAAGAGTGAGAGAACAATAACATAAACTCGAACAATGTAGAGGTACAATTGGGATGCAGCAAAAAAATTGCAACACAGCAAAAAATGAAACACATGATACAAATGTCATAATACAGTACAAGGACAATATAGTAATGACAAATATGGGGTCAGAGTAGACTTAGACAGCTCTGGTACGAAAGAGATGTCAATCATAAAGTAACATGTGCAGTAGGTGTAGAGCTACACTATGCATGGCAGAGCTAATGGGTAGACCGACCATAGAAAAAGTAGAGAAAAAGTGGAGAAAAAGTGGAGAATAAGTGGAACATAAGAGGAGAAAAAGTGGAGAAAAAGTGGAGAAAAAAGTGGAGAAAAAGTGGAGAAAAAGTGGAGCATAAGAGGAGAAAAAGTGGAGAAAAAGTGGAGAAAAAGTGGAGCATAAGAGGAGAAAAAGTGGAGATTAAGAGGAGAAAAAGTGGAGAAAAAGTGGAGAAAAAGTGGAGAAAAAGTGGAGCATAAGAGGAGAAAAAGTGGAGAAAAAAGTGGAGAAAAAGTGGAGAAAAAGTGGAGAAAAAGTGGAGATTAAGAGGAGAAAAAGTGGAGCATAAGAGGAGAAAAAGTGGAGAAAAAGTGGAGAAAAAGTGGAGCATAAGAGGAGAAAAAGTGGAGATTAAGAGGAGAAAAAGTGGAGAAAAAGTGGAGCATAAGAGGAGAAAAAGTGGAGAAAAAGTGGAGAAAAAGTGGAGCATAAGAGGAGAAAAAGTGGAGATTAAGAGGAGAAAAAGTGGAGAAAAAGTGGAGCATAAGAGGAGAAAAAGTGGAGAAAAAGTGGAGAAAAAGTGGAGCATAAGAGGAGAAAAAGTGGAGATTAAGAGGAGAAAAAGTGGAGAAAAAGTGGAGAAAAAGTGGAGCATAAGAGGAGAAAAAGTGGAGAAAAAAGTGGAGAAAAAGTGGAGAAAAAGTGGAGAAAAAGTGGAGAAAAAGTGGAGCATAAGAGGAGAAAAAGTGGAGAAAAAGTGGAGAAAAAAGTGGAGAAAAAGTGGAGAAAAAGTGGAGAAAAAGTGGAGAAAAAGTGGAGATTAAGAGGAGAAAAAGTGGAGAAAAAGTGGAGAAAAAGTGGAGCATAAGAGGAGAAAAAGTGGAGAAAAAAGTGGAGAAAACGTGGAGAAAAAGTGGAGAAAAAGTGGAGAAAAAGTGGAGCATAAGAGGAGAAAAAGTGGAGAAAAAGTGGAGAAAAAAGTGGAGAAAAAGTGGAGTAAAAGTGGAGAAAAAATGGAGAAAAAGTGGAGAAAAAGTGGAGATTAAGAGGAGAAAAAGTGGAGAAAAAGTGGAGAAAAAGTGGAGCATAAGAGGAGAAAAAGTGGAGAAAAAAGTGGAGAAAACGTGGAGAAAACGTGGAGAAAAAGTGGAGAAAAAGTGGAGAAAGTAGAGAAAAAAATGGAGAAAAAGTGGAGAAAAAGTGGAGAAAAAGTGGAGAATAAGAGGAGAAAAAGTGGAGAAAAAGTGGAGAAAAAGTGGAGAAAAAGTGGAGAATAAGAGGAGAAAAAGTGGAGAATAAGTGGAGAAAAAAATGGAGAAAAAGTGGAGAAAAAGTGGAGAGAAAGTGGAGAAAAAAATGGAGAAAAAGTGGAACACCCTTTGGTACCTTTCATGTGGCACTAAGGGGTGCTTAGCTTTGTATTTAGCCAAAAAAATGAAAAAAAAATGACATAGGGTTCCCCCTAGTTTTGTAGCCAGCTAGGGTAAAGCAGACGGCTGCAGCCTGCAGACCACAGCTGGCAACCTCACCTTGGCTGGTAATCCAAAACTGAGGGCACCCCACGCTGTTATTTTAAATTAAATAAATAATTAAAAAAAAAAACCACGTAGGGGTCCCCCAAAATTGGATCACCAGCCAAGGTAAAGCAGACAGCTGGGGCCTGATATTCTCAGACTAGGGAGGTCCATGGTTATTGGAATCTCCCCAGCCTAAAAATAGCAGGCCGCAGCCGCCCCAGAAGTGGCGCATCCATTAGATGCGCCAATCCTGGTGCTTCGCCCCAGCTCATCCCGCGCCCTGGTGCGGTGGCAAACGGGGTAATATTTGGGGTTAATACCAGATGTGTAATGTCACCTGGCATCAAGCCCTGGGGTTGGTGAGGTCAGGCGTCTATCAGATACCCGACATCACCAACCCAGTCAGTAATAAAAAAAAAGTACACGACAAACACATTTTTATTTGAAAAAACACTCCCCAAAACATTCCCTCTTTAACCAATTTATTAGATTGAAAAACAAATCCAGGTCTGGTGTAATCCAAGGGGTTGCCATGACGATCCACACTGTCCCAGTCAATGAAGAGCAGGATGTTCCCCATTGGCTGGGAGAGCAGTGCAGTGACCTGAGCTAACATCAATGGGTCAGCCCAGGTCACTGCAGGGGGGTGACAAGTGCTGCTGTCAGTGAGGTACATTACCTGCGCTGATCTCCAGCACACTGACAGCCCCTGTCACTGAGGTCAATGACCGGCGCCTTCACATCAAGTATCGCGAGAGGTCCGTGACGTCACCGCCAGTGTCAGTCTCGGGTCGGAAGCGAGAGGTGATGTGACAAGCGGCGGCCATGGAGGACAGTGACAGCGCTGAGGTCGGGATGGCGGGACTTCATCACCGCAGGTAAGCCGAGCGAGCGAGCGAGCGAGCGAGCGGGCGGGCGGGCGGGCGGGCGGGCGGGCGGGGGGGGGGGGTGGATGTGTGTGTGTGTGTGTGTGTGTTTGTGTATGTGTATGTATGTGTACATGCCGCGGGCAGGAGGGGGTGGAGCGAGCTGAGCGGGAAAGTGTGGGCTTCCTGCACGTAACTAAGATAAACATCGGGTTACTAACCAAAGCGCTTTGCTTGGATACCCGATGTTTATCTTGGTTACCAGCTTGTGGCAGGCTGCCAGCGATGGCTCCTGCACACTGTAGCTGTAAAAAGCCCTGCTTTTTGCTGCTAGAACCGTTCTCGAACGTATCTAGAACTATCGAGCTTTTGCAAAAAGCTCGAGTTCTAGTTCGATCTAGAACATGCCCCAAAATCACTCGAGCCGCGAACTGGAGAACCACGAACCACGAACCGCGCTCAACTCTACTCAGGAGCCTCTCGCTCCGTACTCCCCAAGAATCTGGTGCCTGAAGGATCCATCTCCTCTGAAGCTACTGTAGTATCCGGATTTGATGGACAAGCCCAGATAATCCCAATAACACATCCACTGAAGGTGAAACTGGGACCACACATGTTCGTGTCTAAATTTTTAGTGTCACCCCTGGGTGGAGATGCCCTAGTGGGAGCAGATCTACTGTCAAGACTGCAAGCTCAGATTGTCTACAATGAAGATGGATCTGCTATCCTGCAAATTCCAGAAGATATCCCAGAAGAAATCCTGTGCACCCTCCAGATGATAGAAGATCAACCAGAATCTGATGTTACACGTAAAGTAAACACGGACCCTGTACTTCTACAAGTTCCTACAAAACTCTGGTCCACATAAAAAACTGACCTCGGCACACTATCCGTGCCCACAGAAAAAGTTTCAGTCAAACCTGGAATTACGCCACCGCAGCTGAGACAATCCCCCCTCCCGCTACCTCTCGCAGTACATCTACCAGTATGTGGATGATTTATTACTGTGCTGCCCTAGTGAAGAGGAATGCTTACCTTTCTGGCAGAAGTAGGATGCAAAGCAAGCAGAGATAAATGCAGACGGTGGATTCCCAATGCGTCACTACTCATGCAACCGCTGTATGATTGCACAAAGAATATTCCTTTTTTCCCTTACAGAAGAAGCTTGATAAAACTTTCAAAAGCTCAAGGAACTAGTGATTGATGCATCTGCTCTGGCACAGACCAAACTAGGATCTCACCTTTAATCTGTTCGTAGCAGAGCTTCAAGGATTTGCCGTAGGAGTACTCACCCAGAAGACGGATAAACATCACATAATCGGGTACTACTCCTCTCACCTCGACAACGTTACCAGAGCAGCACCAACCTGTGTCCGTGCTGTTACAGCAGTTTCAAACATACTGCAGAAAGCATCTGAAATCTCACTCGATTTCCCGACTACCATCCTTACCAGCCATGACATTTATGCTGTTCTCAATCAAGTGCAGTTGAAACACCTCTTCATGGCAAGACAGGTCAGACTCCAGTGCACGCTGTTGCTACCCCCAAACATCTCATTTGCTCGAGTTACAAGTCTAAACCTTGCTGATCTGCTGATCTTTACAAGTTTAGAAGGGGGGACAGAAGAGAGTGACAGAAGAGAGGACAGAAGAGAGTGACAAACGTACCAGTGCACCATTTGATCATGATTGTCAGGAACTCATTGAACATGAGGCAAAGCCCCTGCACAATATACAGGCAACACCGCTTACAAATCCAGACTTTGAACTTTTTGTGGATGGTAGCAGGTACGCTGATGAAGCAGGCAAGTTCCACACCGGATTTGCAGTAGTGACTCTATATGCAGTCTTAGCCAAACAACCGCTACCTCCACGCATATCTGCTCAAGAAGCAGAACTTCTTGCCCTCATTTGGGCAATTGAGTTTCTGGAAGAACGAACAGCGAACATCTACACGGACTCAGCCTATGCAAACAGCATTGTGCACGATTTTGGCACTATCTGGCAGACTAGAGGATTCCTCACAGCAACAGGAAATCCCAACAGGCATGGAGCCTCAGTGAAGAAACTAATGGAAGTAGCCTTGATACCAAAACAGCTAGCAATCATAAAGGTTGCTGCACACACCAAGGCTCAAACACTTGAGGCAAGGGGGAAATCGCTTGGCCGATCAAACAGCAAAACAAGCCGCCTTACTCCCTTTGAAGGAGATGGAAACAGTGTCAACGACGGAGGAAGAAATGCAGAACCTCTTTGAGACACAAGAAAACGCCTCTGAGGAAGAAAAGGCCGGATGGCGGGCCAAGGGGGCAGAAAAGGTGGAGGGGATTTGGCGCCTAAACGGACTTCCCGTCCTGCCACGCAGTTGGTTCCCTGCCATTTTCCAAGTACTCCACTATCCCACACATGGAAGCACAAACTCAATCATGAACCAGATGCAACCATATTGGGTAGCCCCCGGCTTCAGACAATACGCCTCCCAGAGAATAAAAGCTTGTCACATCTGTCAACAACACAATCCAGGCCAGCTAACTAAAACCCCGCAAAGACACATGCCAAAGACGTTTGCCCCATTTCAAAGAGTACAAATAGACTATATACAGTTGCCAAAACATGGCATCTACGAGTTTGTACTTGTCTGTGTAGACCTCTTCTCAGGATGGCCAGAGGCCTATCATGTAAGCTCAGCCACGGCCCGAATTACAGCAAAGAAATTGGCCTGTGAGCTGGTACCCCAGTTTGAACTCCCTGAAGTCATAGAGTCAGACCGAGGTACTCATTTCACTGGACAAGTTTTTCAGAACACCTGTGCCCTGTTAGGCATGCAGTCAGCCTTACACACGCCTTACCACCCACAGTCATCAGGGAAAGAGTAAAGGTTAAATGGGACTTTAAAGCTCAAACTAGCCAAGGCAGTGGAGGAGACTGGTAGACCATGGACAGAATGTCTCCCCATAGCTTTTTACCCTATAAGGACTACCCCACAGGGAAAGCACAGGCTCTCACCCTTTGAAATACTCTTTGGTAGTGCACCCAGATTAGGATGCTACTTCCCACAGGAGTTACACCTGCAATGTGATAGCCTAACGTCTTATGTTGTTTCCCTGCAGAAGAGACTAACTGAAACCCACCAATGGGTCTACTCTTCTCTACCTGATCCTGATTCCGTTCCAGGAACCCACTCTCTAAAGCCTGGTGACCGGGTTTACCTAAAGAAGCACGTGAGAAAGACCCTTGAGCCACGATTCGAAGGGCCTTTGACTGTCCAGCTGACCACTCCAACCTCCGTCAAACTTGAGGGGAGATCGATATGGGTCCATGCCAGCCACTGCAAGAAGGCCTAATACCGCTGATAAGTATTTCTATGTGTACTCCCTTTTTGGGGCCTTCTACACCACGGCAGAATTCATTTGAGACCCATCATGAAGTGTTAGCTGAAAAAACTTGAGATCACAGACTGCTGGATATGTACACACGCACTTGTGACAGCCTCTTCCATGCGATACTTAGCCATACCAGTCCCAATAAACGAAGTGTTTCAATGGGGAGGCTGTTACAATAGACTATCAGTCAATGACACCAAGTGTTACTCTGTTTACTAGTTGCTTATGTAGTGTTCAAGTTGCTAATGGCTTTGTTTTCCCGCTGCTTGAAGCAATGTAGATACAATGATTATTCAGCACCCATATGAAATCACTAATATGCCTTTTTCTCTTCTCTACTCTTTCCTCTAGAAATCACCTTGGCGTATCATGATGAGACTCCTATCGAGAGGCATGCAGGCAGTCCTGGGTGACGGATGTGAGACGACACTCCCTGAGCAAACCCGCGGCTCAGAAAGTATCTGGAGGCTAGCCTGCTTTCTCTATAGTCCAAAGCTTCTCGATGGCCCCCTGTCCATCAATCACGCCAATAGGGGGGATTGTGAGGAAAGAGTTAACCTTTTTCACTGACTTAGAAAATAATAGAAATTCATTCTCCCTGGCAAGACCGAACCAGACTTATTTGCGTAATAAACTATGAGACCAACTTCAAGGACGCAGAATGTTTTGACTTAGAAATGACTGACAAACATCTTGTTATGAGAATGAGAGGCGGAATAGACTATTATGAGAGAATAAGTCATTATGTTAATTTCTCTTGCTGGGAATATGCAATCCACGCCTTAATGAATGTAGATTAATGAATATGTATGTTGCATAGTTACGCCCTAATCAACTTTGTATAACTTTGAAATGTAAACAAAATAATACAGTCTTTCTATTCGGAGCCGCACGTCTCCTAGCCTTTACGTGTATAACGGTGTCTGCCTGTTTTCATTGAAGGCTAAAGGGAGGGCAGAGGGGGGTCACTGGTACCCTCTCTGCATTCGGACATCGCTGGCAACAGCTGTGACCGTTAGGTCAACCTAACAATAGGAAGGGAGTCAATGCTTAGGTCTAAGTCCTTTAGATCGTTGTAATAGTCTTGAGAGGGAAAGGCTTCCATGAATTCTCGGCTGTTGGAGGCAATTTTATGCAACCTCAGGTTAGACAGAGTAAGCATTTCTTGAGCCCTTTTTAGCAGACTGATCGCAGCCTCAGTTGTTGGTGTGGACTTCAGGCAGTAGTCTACATAGAAGTCTTTTTCTACGAAGGATCTGACATCTGACCCATACTTTTCTTCACCCTCTTTGGCGGAATTTCTGAGGCTGTAGATAGCGACTGCTGGGGAAGGACTGTTCACGAAGATGTGTACCCACATCCGGTACTCTGCAATGTCTTTATCGGGGTCGTTGTCGCGATACCAGAAGAACCTCAAACAGTTTCTGTATTCCTCTTTGACGAGAAAACAGTGGAACATCTGTTGTATGTCAGCCATGAATGCCACTGAATCCTTGCGGAAACAGTAGTACTTCTAGGAGTCTGTTCTTGAGGTCTGGACCCGACAATAGGACATCATTCAATGAGACGTCTTCACATTTGGCGCTCGAGTCGAATACCACTCTTATCTGGCCTGGTTTTTTGGGATGGTACACACCGAAGATAGGTAAGTACCAACACTCCTCGGAGTCTTGAAGTGCGGGTGCGACCTCCGCGTGGTTGTTCTGTAAGATCTTCTCCATGAAGGTAAAGAAGTGTTCTTTTGTCTCAGGTAACCTCTGAAGTTTGTGCTTGAGGGAGATGAAGCGATTGTAGACCATTACCCTGTTGTTTGGTAGGCGTCGTCTCCGAGGTCGAAATGGTAGTGGTGCGACCCAACTGTTTGATTTGTCTTTGACTATTTCCCGATCCATGGTGTCCAAGAACATCCTATCTTCTATGGACATCGCTGTCTTGTTGTCTTCCTTTGTCCTGTGGAAGACTGCACACCCTATGTGGTTTTGTTCACCTTCACAAGCGTGCTGCACAGTAACTCCTTTACCAGCAGACTATTCTGACATTGCTGGAAGAGAGACGGGCGTCCATTTTCTAATGTATTGGTGAGCATACTGTTGACTGAGGTCGGTTTGTGTGCTCCTCCTAGACAGACGTCTCCTATAATGACTCATCCAAAATAGAGCTTCTGTGCGTATGGAGCGTTTTGGAAGCCGTTGATGTATTCTCTAGTCTTGTGAACTCGTACTATATCTCTTCCCAAGAGTAAAGCTAATGGGGCTTCTGGGTCCAACTGAGGTATCAGGTGAGCTATACGCTTCAGATGGGGGTGATGAGCAGCTACCTCCGGTGACGGTATCTCAGACCTGTTGTCAGGAATCTGATTAAACTCCAGTATGGTCGGTAATGATGGACAGATCTGGCCATCTACAGACTCCACTTTTGTATCCGGTTGCTTTCCTCTCCGCCGTCTCGACAGTACCTGCGCATATCTTCAAGGAATAGGGAGAACCAGGGCCTACAATGCTGAAGTTGTTGAAGAAGATGGACGTGCCTAGCGATCTGTTGCTCTGGTCATCCAGGATTGCATATATCTTGACCGCTTTGTCCCTATAGCCTGCTGGGTAGAGTCGGACAAGGCAGATTTTTGAACAGGATCTTCCTCCTACGGGTCCTCCGCAGATCTCGGTACATTGAGAGGTGACCTCAGGGGAGTCCACGTCAGTATCCTTCTGCTTGGCATTGTGCTCCTCTGCTTGTGACAACACTCGTAGGGGTGGTCCAGGGTGTAAGGCTGTATTGTGATCCGTGCTGCTGCATTATGCACATTTCACGCTAGCTTCACAATTCCTGGTGAGGTGTAATGTTGTAGCACAGCATTTGAAGCAGATGTTGTTTTCCTTGAGGAAACCTTTGCGATCCTCTAAAGACTTCTCCCTGAAGGCTCTGAATTTTAGTAGCGGATGCGGTTTCTTGTGTAGCAGACACTGCTTACTGACATCTTGAGGTGTGTTCTCTTTTGGAGGTGGCTTACTAGCATGTTGAGAAGGTCCTGTGGAAACAATGTTAGTTTTATGGACTGCCACAAGTGTCCTACCGAGTTTGACACCGGGGGGGGTAGTGGGACACGACAGCGTGAAGTCAAAACTGGGGTCATTTCTGACTTTAGCTTGTTGAACAACGAAATTTACAAATACAGTGAAAGGAGGAAAAGGCATATTATGAATTTGTTTGTACCTTGAACCACATGTGACCCACTTTTCTTGTAGGTTGTAAGGAAATTTCTGCACTATCGGATTAACTCCCCTGGCAGTGTCCAGGAAAGCCAATCCGGGCAAATTTCCTTCCTCCTGGGCAACCTGTAACTCTATCAACAAATCACTCAGTTCTCTAAGTTTTTGATAACCTTTAGGCCCTATCTTAGGAAAACCATCAATTCTTTGGTATAAAACATTTTCAATGGCTTCTATGGACCCATAGCATTCATCAAGTCTTTCCCACACCTTATGTAGGCCTGTGGCTGGATGCTATATTAATGTCTCTTAGTCGTTTGGCGTGCTCAGGCGACTCATTACCAAGCCACTTTACTAGGAGATCTAACTCCTCGCTACAAGAAAGGTCCAGACCCTGAATGGTGTTCTGGAACGAGGCTCGCCATGACCTATAGTTCTCAGCTTTATCAGAGAGCTTTACAAGTCCCTTGGTAACAAGTTCTCGGCGAGCAAAGAACTTTGCAAAGTCCATGGTAACTTGGTTGGTGCGGGCGCAAGCTGGTGTGTTATAGTCATGTCTAATGTGTGGTGTATCACCATACCTTTTAGGGGCTTCAGTCTCAGGGTAGTCTGTATAATACCGTTCTGAAGCAAAGGGTGTCCCTCTAATTCGGGATAGAGGTGATACCTTCTGATCTGTAGAACTGTAGTTGTAGTCGACGTCGACCTGCTGCATACTTTCTTGCTTACAGTACTGCAGTTCGGGATGAAGTCTCTGGTAGTCGATATAAGCTAATCGATGTCGTGGATCAGGGTTGTCATCTGTTCTGGGATGCTGGTGGACATACTCTGAGACGCGTTGGGTTGGAACTTGTTGCTCTCCGTCTGGTCCAAGTACGTTGCTGCGTTCCTCGGATTCAGAATACTCCACGGCCTCCAGGAACTCTGCTTTGGCTATTGCCGCTGCTGCCTCCTTTTCTGCAGTAAGTTTGTCCAGAGAGGCCTGCAGGCGTGCTTTTTCGGCTTCTTGTTCAGCTACCAAGCGTATTCTATCTGCTTGCAGGCGTGCACTTTCTGCTTCTCGGTCTGCTTATCTTAGCTTTAGTTGCATCTCTTGTGCGGCAAAGGTGGGTTTTACTTTTGCAGCCTCAGCTTCTGCACGAGCGAGAGCAGCGAACTCTTTCACTGAAGACTTGTTAGAGCAGCTTGCTCGGGACCTTGTCCTGGCTGAGGGTGCTCAGGATGCAGACATTGTGCACTCAGCTGTGGATTGATGATAACTTGGGCAGAAAAGCTGGGTCTATACATGAACGGGTTCCGCGTGGTGGGAAAGGTGTCGTGCTTGCTGGGGAGGACTGTGGTCTTGATCCCTGCGGCTGTATGGCGGCTGCTGTAGTACCCGTATGCGATGCAGTGTGGGTGATAGCGGTCCCATGCAGTCTATTCAACTACCGCCTGCGGTCAGTGTCCGTTGTTACTGTTCTGCCTTCTTTCACGTAATGCTGTGAATCTCTAGCATACAGCTAAACCCTCGTTCACATTTCAAATAAACAGACTGTGAAATTCAATAGCATTGATTTATTAGCTGGTAACGTGAACTTGATTGCAGTATACGTGGAATATACAGTGAATATAGGAATATCCAAGATGCAGGTGAATACGGAATACGGTATATCCAAGATACTGTTTTATACGGGTAAAAACTAACAAGAAAATTATTACAGTCAGTACAGTGTTAATACAGAGTTAACATAGCATAACAGTGCATGAGATACAGTTCTTATGAGAATGTAGGTGAAAGGTCACTGTATCTGCAATACATAGAAAATCTTATCTATACAAACAAGACAGGGATGACACTAAAGGTGTAGAATTACAATGTACAATGCATTTACTACACTCTTCCATCTAAAGATGGGGGTCACACTAAACGACAGCGACAACGACGTCGCTGTTACGTCACCATTTTCTGTGACGTAGCAGCGACCTTGTAAGTCGCTGTTATGATCACTGCTTAGCTGTCAAACACAGCGACGCAGCAGCGATCATAACGTCGCTACATGTGCAGAGAGCAGGGAGCCGTGCACACTGCGCTCGCTCCTTGCTCTCCTAGCTACAGTACACATCGGGTTAACCCGATGTGTATTGCAGCTACATGTCACAGTGCAGAGAGCAGGGAGCCGCGCACACTGCTTAGCGCTGGCTCCTTGCTCTCCTAGCTACAGTACACATCGGGTTAATTACCCGATGCGTACTGCAGCTACATGTGCACAGAGCAGGAGCCGGCACTAGCAGCAAGAGCGGCGGAGGCTGGTAACGAAGGTAAATATCGGGTAACCAGGGAAAGGTCTTCCCCTGGTTACCCGATGTTTACAGTGGTTACAGCTTTCCGCAGCTGCCAGACGCCGGCTCCTGCTCCCTGCTCGCTTCATTTCGTCGCTCTCTCGCTGTCACACACAGCGATGTGTGCTTCACAGAGGGAGAGTGACGACGAAAAAATGAAGCAGGACATTCAGCAACGAGCAACGACCTCACAGCAGGGGCCAGCTCGTTGCTGGATATCACACACAGCGACAGCGACGGGACGTCGCTGCAACGTCACAGAAAATGGTGACGTAGCAGCGACATCGTTGTCGTCGTCGCTGTGTGTGACACCACCTTAAGATTCTATCACTAACACATGTAATTTGCTTTGCTCACCGGATTACACTAGGCAGGGGTGAATGTACAGAGAGGTAAGTCGGCATGTCCTTTCCTGACAAATCCAAAGAGAAAATGGCTGCAGGCTTCTCAGCTCAGGGAGGCATTCCTTACCCAGAATACATTTAGCTTAAAGGGAAACTCAGCAATTCAAAAGAATAACAACGACCTCTAGGGGTTGTAACAGAAATTACAATGAATGACTATTTGTTCTGCCTCATGGCAGCCTGCTACCAGTGTTGATGGATGTTGTATGATCCAGTCTAAGCTCTTAGGAGCTGGCTAGGGGATCAGAACCAGGATGCCTTGTGGCCTCGGTCTAGGGACTTTGGCTCCGACTAGAGGATCACTTGGCTATATGGTTTCAATCTAGGGACTCAGATTCCGATTAGAGGCCATAACCGCAGTCTAGGGATTTCGACTCCAGCTGCCAGGATTATATCATATCATCATACCAGAGACTACTTAAGGAAGAAACCCAGGTTGGGACAATTTGGTCACCTGGCTACAGACTTTGCAGACCTCAGCCAGCTTCCTAAATCTGGCGTTATTTCAGTCTCAGTGGGTGCCCGCCGAAAGCGGGGTGCTGCTGGACTGGAGTAAGTAGCCCTGGAAGCTCTGAGGCACAGACATTCTAAATCCCTGGTGAGCCAGCGGAAGGGTGAGACTCTGTTGCCTGTTACATTTGTGTGTTTTGCTGCTTATGTGTTATGTGCCGTTAATATTTTGGGGATCCAATAAAGTCTTAATATTGTGATTCCCTCACCCTGTGTTGTCTGAGTAGTGTTCTGCCCACGGTTAAAGAGGTTGGGCGTTCAGTTGGGATGAGCCCTGGGCCATGTCTTTCTAAAGGCGGCCGGGCTAGCGGACGAGAGCACCCACTGACCCCCGTGTCACCACACCAATTACCTCTTCCCCTGAAATTTTAGCATTCAAAAAAGTACGTTGTTCCTCGGTGATCCTAGGAAGGGTCACTTTAGTCAAAATATTGTTATCTGGAATTGTGACTTGTATGTTCCCCGTATATAATTCCTTGTAATATGCTCCCACTATTTCGATTATCCTCCCAGGATCATTGTGTACCTCACCCGTGCGATACCTCATTTGCATAGGTCCTTGCAGTGTCCCTCTAATTTTTACCAGATTGGCCATCAGTTTACCCGCCTTATTCCCAAATCGATGAAGGGTCGCCTCCTGGGCTGTTTTAAATATTTGTTCCCTCCTTACTGCCCACCTATTAAAAGCCCCCTGCTCCAGCAACCAAACATCCCTATGGGCTTTGTCTGGGTTCTCCTGAAAAGATGTATAAGCCTGCCTCAACTTAAAGGAAGTTTCAATAAATTTGGTCTGAATTTTCTTCCTCATTAAGGAAACATAACCTATTATTTTACCCCTCAGGACAGCTTTTGCCGTGTCCCACAAAAGCATCGGAGTATCTCGATGTTGTCCATTGTGATCCACAAACTCAGACCACCACTCTTTCAGTCTCAGTGAGAACTCCTCATTTTCATAAAGGAAGGTTGGATATCTCCAAAGATAGTCTGAGCCTCTGGGGAAAGCATCTGTCAAATCAATCACCACCAGTGCATGGTCCGATAATACTAAGTCTCCCACCTCCACGGCCTCCAGATTTCGCATCAGCACTCCAGAAATGAGAAAGTAGTCAATACGGGACCATGAATTGTTTGCGTGCGAGTAATAAGTATACTCTCTATCCTGGGGGATGCAAGCATCTCCAGGCGTCTTTTAGTGCTGTAGACATCAACAGAGGGCCCATGACCCTATCTTGACTTTGGTGATATTTAGGATTTCCACCCGGGAATTTTCCATCCTCCTGTACAGAGGCCACTGAATTAAAATCTCCTCCTACTATTGTTTGGGTGCGGGTGTTCCAGAATTTTAATTTCAAGCTGGTGAAAAAAGGGTTTGTTATTATCATTCAGAGCTTAAACAATAAAGATGTTATACAACTTCCCTCCCGCTTCCAGAGCCAGAAATAAAACCCTGCCCTCCTTATTCATATACTGATCCGTAACCTGATGTTGTAGTTTTTTATTTATTAATGTTATTACTCCCGCTTTCTTTTTTACTGAAGGGACCCCATAAGCTTTCCCTACCCATACCTTGCCCATTCTCTGTATATCCTTTCCCTCGAGATGTGTTTCATGCAGGAGTGCTATGTCAGGTTTGAAGTGACTAAGATGTCGCAATATTTTAAGCCTCTTTTGTGGGGAACGTATCCCTTTAACACTCCAAGTAATTAACCGCATATTTGCCCCGATGACAATGAGTATTACTGCTGTAACCTTTCATTTTGCCAATATCGCCTACCACTGAACCAATACTAAACCTAATCTTAACAGAACAGTCTAAACCACTGCTTATAACCAACACACTTAACACTTTATAGTGAAAAACATTTTCCACTAATAACCATTCAGCTGCTTCCCCACAGCCTGAAATACACTTCATGGACTTCAATTTTTTCCAACCATGACCCTGAGATCAGTCAAACCTCTAAACTTTTCCATGAAACAACTTTCGTAAGAGGATATTCACACCGCCATGGCGGAGAGGGAGAGAGGAAGAGAGAGAGGGAGAAAGCGAAAAAGAGAGGTAGAGAAAAAAATATATATAATAATAGGGACAAAGCAAAAGAACATGAGGTAAAATGGGAAGAGAGGGAGAGGTAGAAAAAGGGAAATAGGGGAAGGAAGAGAGAAAGGGAATAAAAGAAAGGGAGAAAGAAATAGAGGTCGAGCGAGATAGGGAGAGAGAAAAAAGAGAAAGAGGGAGGGACAAAGAGGGAGAGGGAGGGTGGGAGAAAGAAAAATGGGGAGCGAGAGAAGGGGGAGAGAAGGAGAAAGCGAGAGAGAGGGAGAGGAAGAGGGGGAGAAAGAAGGAGAAAAGGGGAGAGAGAGGGAGAAAGTGAGAAAAGAAGAAAAAAAAAAAAAACACTCCCTCCCCCCCGCGTTACCACCTCATTGTACAAAGACTTTCATAACCTCCCCATAACCAATGGACAGTGTTCCTGTACAATTGTCCACACATATAAAGCAGTACTCCTACCCCCAAATTCAATCGAAAACTCCGCTGGGTCAGAGTCTCTCTCAGCTGGTTTTGTGCTGCCTACCGGGATGATTCTTCCCCTTCGATGCTGCCAGCGTAGACCTCCCCGAAGCTCCTCCTGCTGAACCCTTCTCAGATGAATTATGTCCAGACCCTGGGGATTTTCTGGAACCAGGTGGACTGTTCATATGCCCCACATAGGTTTCCGCCTCCTTCAGGCTCGTGAAAGAATGGGAGGAACCATCTTGATGCCGTATAACCAAAGTAGCCGGGTACCTCAGCTGAAAACGGACCTTTTTCTTGAATAGAGACGAGTAGATGGAAGAAAAAGCTCTCCTTTGCCTTGTTACTTCTGCTGAGAAATCTTCAAATATCAAGATACATGATCCCTGCACCTTCAGAGGCTGTAGCCTTCTCTTGTATGCCTGGAGTATCTCTTGTTTGTCCGAGTAATCCAAGTATTTTGTAATTACTTGTCTTGGACGTTTGGTTTGTCTTCCTCCGAATTATTCCTAGGCGACTCAATGCGATGCACTCTCTCTATTTTTTTGCCCACTGCAATGCCCAAGGTCTTGGGTATGATTGATTCATAAAGAGTGCGCAATTCTCCATAGGGGTAGGCCCACGATACGCAGATTACTGCGCCTAGAGCGGTTCTCCAGATCGTCAATCTGGTCTCGCAATATTAGATTCTCCCTTGACAAGCGCATCACTGTAGTGTGATCCGAACCCAGGTCGTCCTCTAAGGTTGATAGTCTGTTCTCAATGGCCGTGACTTGCTCCGCTGTCTCATCCAGCTTATTTTGCAAAGCCGTGAGTGCAGCCCTTCCTGAATCTTTAACTGTGACAGAAATGTCAGGTAATACACTGTTTGCCACCTCATCCACCAGTCGTTTATAATCAATAACTTCTATTTGTCTGAAGATTTCAGAGTGCCCGGTGTCACATTAGACACTACCTCCTTCTTCTACCATCACTACCATCTTCTGGGGCCAGAGTGGAAGGTGCAGACCCATGTGTAGACGCCATGTTAACGCCTGAGTGATGAGCTGTGTATTATTCTCTATGGCTTTTGGACCACTTCTCAGCAGATATCTTTCCATTAAAATGGGGGATTAGCTTTATTTGATAGAAAGGAACCAAAGCACACTCAGAGTTTCACCCAGCAGGGCATCCACTTATCTCTGCAGCCAGAAATGCTTTATGACAAGACCTTCAGTTTGCAGGCTCATTGATTACTAATAGCACAGCAGGGTCATCTGCTAGCAGAGCCTTAAGGCCCAGTCACACACAAGGACTTACCAGCGATCCCGAAAACGATGTGACCTGATAGGGATCGCAGGTAAGTCGCTGGGAGGTCACAGGTGAGATGTCACACAGTCAGATCTTACCAGCGATGCAGGAACAATACAGGCCACAGTAGCGACCTGTATAACAATCTCAGCAGTCACTGTGACCCTATCACACAGTGTCAAACACAGCGATGTGTCCTGCCCAGCAGGACATCGCCTGTGAAGAAAATGGCCTGGACCATTCTGCAACGACTAGAGATCTCACAGCAGTGGCCTGATCGCTGGTAGGTGTCACACATAACAAGATCGCTAACGGGATCGCTACTGTGTCACGGAAACAGTGACTCAGCTGCGATCTCGCTAGCGATCTCGTTATGTGTGACGGTACCTTTATGGCTGAGCCTGTTATCACTCCAGGAGATTGTTCCCTCTCCAGGTCACTGTTTTTGTTTAGTTTCTTTACTTATTGGCTGTCCCAGGCTGTCACACTGCAAACACTGCAGAGTTCTGAAGCAGGGGGGCGGGGCACAGCTCCACACTCACGACTCCATGCTGCCTCCTGGCCGAGAGAGCAGACTCTTACAATTCACCTGCGCTGCTCCTGCGTGGATTCTGCTCAGAAGTCCGGATTACACACCGCTCCCAGGCAACTCTGGTAAGCTTACTAGGTGGTCGGCAGAGGGCAGGAGCTCCGCTACATGCGTTTGGTGGGTGAGGAGTGACGGAGCTCAGGATTAACACGTCTTCACATGGCTGGCTCTGGCGCCAGAACCAGAAGTCATGCTGCGTTTATGACCACAAACATGCAGCGTTTGTGCGTTTTGGACCGCAAAAAAACACACAAAAACGCACTCATGGTAAAAAACGCATAAAAAAAAAAAGTATGCGTTTTTTCGCATTTTGCTGCATTTTTGTTGCTGCGTTTTTTACAATGCATTGCATGGGTGATTAACGCTGGTAAAAACGCAGAAATAATTAACATGTTGCATCATTGTGGTCACCAAAAAACCGAACAGCAGTGCTCAGAAGGGAAGTCGCGTCATAAGAGTTTTGGAGCGCAAAATTGTCTGGAATAGATAGAGGACACCATGCTGTGTTTGCAGAGCCACTGATGTGCCTAAACAGTGGAAACCCCCCAAAAGGGACCCAATTTTGGAAACTACACCGGTCAAGGAATTTATCAAAGTGCAGTGGGCACCTTGACCCTGCAGATGCTTCACAGAATTTTATAATGCTGAGCCGTGAAAATAAGAAATTATATTTTTCCCACAAAACTTTTGCTTTAGCCCCAAAATTTTCATTTGCCCAAAGGAAACAAAAGAGGGAAAATGCACCATACAATTTGCTGTGCATTTTCTCCTGAGTGCGCTAATAACCTACAAATAATCGTGAACTACTTTTCAGGCTCAGTACAATGCTCAGAAGGTAACTACAGTGCAGATTTTGCTGCTATTGTTTGCAGGTGCCATGTCACATTGCCAGATGCCCTAGAGGTGCCAGAACAACAGAACCCCCATACGTTATCCCACTTTAGACACTACACCCCTCCATGAATTCAGTGCAGTGCTCATGCTGATACCACAGGTGTGTTACAGAACTTTATGCCATCGGGTTGTGAAGAAAAATTGCATTTTTACCACAAAAATTGTTTTCGCTCTAGATTTTACATTTTCCCATACTCTTAGGCGGGCTTTGCACGTTGCGACATCAGCAACAATGTGTTACCGATGCTGCAGCGATAGTCCCGCCCCCGTCGCACGTGCGATATCTAGTGAAAGCTGCCGTAGCGATTATTATCGCTACGGCAGCTTCACACGCACATACCTGCCATGCGACGTCCCTCTGGCCGGCGACCCGCCTCCTTCCTTAGGGGGGCGGGTCGTGCGGCGTCACAGCGACGTCACACGGCAGGCGGCCAATTGAAGCGGAGGGGTGGAGATGAGCAGGATGTAAACATCCCGCCCACTTCCGTCCTTCTCATTGCCGCCGGCGGCAGGTAAGGAGATGTTCCTCGCTCCTGCGGCTTCATACACAGCGATGTGTGCTGCCGCAGGAACGAGGAACAACATCGTACCGGTCGCACCATCGGCATTATGGAAATGTCGGAGGCTGCAGCGATGATACGATAACGACGCTTTTGCGCTCGTTCATCGTATCAAAAAGGTTTTACACGTTGCGATATCGACTGCGACAACGGATGTGCGTCACTTTCGATTTGACCCCATCGACATCGCACGTGCAATGTCGCAACGTGCAAAGCCGCCCCTAGAGCACAGATTTTCTTAGAATAGTTTGAAGACTCTATATGTAGAGCCCTTAAGTGCCAGAAAAGTAGAATCCCCCTCACAAGTCAATTTTTGAATTTTACACCCCATTTGGAATTCATCTACAGGTGTAGTGATTATTTTGACTCCATGGGTGTTTTCCAGAAACAAGCAGCAATGGATATTGCGGAGTGAAAATTGCATGTCTGCCATTGTACTGCCCCATAAATCATACCCAGCTTTTGATTCTGGACACATTCACCTTGTAAATTAAGCGGCATTTCCTCAAAACAGGTGGATGCTAAATATGGTTTAGGCACACTGTGGGGCTCAGAAAGCGGGGGGGTATTTGTATTCGCTGGATTGCTTTTTTTTTGGGAGGGGGGGGGCATTTTACCTTTCCAAAGAATTTGAGTTAGCGGTAATATGGAAACCCCCATAATTCCATGAACAGATGACAGTTCTCAGTGGAAACCAGGTTTTTTTTTGTGGATGGAGTTGAAGCTTTAATTGGGAATATTTTAAATAAAATTTTGGTTGACATTTATCCTGTTCTCTTCGCTGAGCACTTAAATTGGGGTTTCCAAATAAAACTACCAATAACCTGATTCAGATGAAAACCCCAAGAGATCCATTCACTATAATGATACAGCAGAAATACACTGGAATGCACCTGGCCTCTGTTCAGTGCTGTCCATCTTTACAGAAGAGCACAAAACTGTGGTTTACCCCACTTTTATGCACGATTAAAAATAGTCACCAATGGATCAGAAGCCAGAGACTCCATAGTTTCTCCATCTGTCTCATTATAAAGAACAGAGAGTCCTCAGTGGTTGATACCTTTTAATGGCTAACTTCAGTTAGCCATTAAAAGGTATCAACCACTGAGGACTCTCTGTTCTTTTAAACAATTTTTTTTATCTCTACTGGCTAACACGGTACAAAGATATATTTTACTTGTATCATTATAAAGAATACATTTACAGGGGTTCCATATAAATCACAGATTTATTTTTTATGTCATTCACCGAGCGGTATAAGTGATTTGGCAGCTTTATTCTTGGGTCAGTGTGATTACCGTGATACCAGATTTATACAGTTTTTTTGTTTTTGTGTGCATTGCCATATTTTAAGAGCTATAATTTTTTTACGTTCCTGCTGACAGTCATACCAAGGCTTTTCTTTTGCAGGACAAGATAAAGATTTTTTTTTTTTGTTACATTTTTTGGGCACATACCATTTTTTGATTGATTTCTATTCAGATTTTTAGGTAGAATGAACAAAAACAAGCAATTCAGGAATTGTTTTATTGTTTTTTAAGCCACTCAATGTGTAGTAAGATTGATGAGAAAATTGTATTCTTCGCGTCAGTAAAGTTACACTGATACATTTACAGGAAGAGAAATTATTTAATCTGCTAATTTTTGTAAGTTTGCCCACTGACAAAAACATGAACAGTCTATAATTTTAAGTAAAGTTTAATTTTAGCAGTGAGATAGAATATCGATAAAATCATATTGTACAAATTATATAAATTTATTTGCATTTTGCAGACAGAAATAAGTACTTGATCCCCTACTAACCATTAAGAGTTTTGGCTCCTACAGACCACTTAAACGCTCCTAATCAACTCATTACCTACATTAAAGACAGTAGTCTTAAATTGTCACCTGTATAAAAAAACTCCACAGACTCAATAAATCAGTCAGACTCTAACCTCTACAACATGGGAAAGACCAAAAAGCTTTTTAAGGCTATGTACGCACTTAGTGTTTTTTGCGGCGTTTTTCGGGTGTGTTTTTGGGCTCCAAACTCCATGACTTTGCTTCCCCAGCAAAGTGTATGACTTTTCATTTTTGCTGTCCGCAGTTTGTTTTTTTAGCTGCATTTTTGAGCTTAAAAAAAATAAAAAAAAAAATAAGACATGTCAATTCTTTCCTGCGTTTTCACCTATGCAATGCATTGAAAAAATGGAGCAAAATGCAGTGAGCAAAAACGCAGCAAAACGCAGCCAAAAATGCACCGAAACGCGTTCAAAACGCATGTATTTTTGTGCGGTTTTTTTTGCATCCAAAAATGCAGCGTTTTGAGAAGTGCAAAAACGTCATAGTGCGCACATAGCCTTATGATGTCAGGTACAAGATACTAGACCTGCACGAGGCTGGAATGGGCTACAAAAACCATAAGTAAGACGCTGAGTGAGAAGGAGACAACTGTTGTTGCAATAGTAAGAAAATGGAAGAAATACAAAATGAGTGGTCAATCGACATCGATCTGGGGCTCCATGCAAAATCTCACCTCGTGTAGTACCCAGGATCACGAGGAAGGTGAGATATCAGCCTAAAACTACACGGGGGGAACTTGTTAATGATCTCAAGGCAGCTGGGACTACTGTCACCAAGAAAACCATTGGAAACACACTACACCGTGATTTCAATGGATTAAAATCCTGCAGTGCCAGCAAAGTCCCACTGCTCAAGAAGGCACATGTGCAGGCAGTCTTAAGTTTGCCAATGAACACCTGGATGATTCTGAGAGTGATTGTGAGAAGGTGCTGTGGTCAGATGAGACAAAATTTAGCTCTTTGGCATTAGCTCAACTCGCCGTATTTGGAGGAAGAGAACTACTGATAATGACTCCAAGAACACTGTCCCCACTGTCAAGCATGGAGCTGGAAACATTATGGTTAGGGGGGTTTTCCACTGCTAAGGGCACAGGACTACTTCACTGCATATCAATGGGACAAGGGATGGAGCCATGTACCGTAAAATCCTAAGTGACAACCTCCTTCCCTCCGCCAGGACATTAAAAATGGGTTGTGGATGGGTCTTCCAACACGACAATGAGCCAAAATATACAGCCAAGGCAACAAAGGTGAGGCTCAAAAACAAGCACATTAAAGGTCATGGAGTGGTCTAGCCAGTCTCTAGTTACTACCATAAAAAAAAAAAAAAAAAACTTATGGAGGGAGCTGAAGCTCTGAGTTGCCAAGTGACAGCCTCAAAATTTTAATGTTTTAGAGATGATCTCCAAAGAGGAGTGGACCAAATTCCTCCTGACATGTGCTCACACCTCATCATAAATACAAAAAAAGTCTGACTGCTATGCTTGCCAATAAGGGTTTTCACACCAAGTCTTGTTTGCTAGAGTATCAAACACTTATTTCTCTCTTCAAAATGCAAATAAATTTATATAATTTATACAATGTGATTTTCTGGCTTTTATTTTTGATATTCTTTCTCCCACTATTAAAATTAACCTACCCTTAAAATGATAGACTGTTCATGTCTTTGTCAGTCGGCAAACTTACAAACTCAGCAAGGGATCAAATAATTATTTCCCTCGTATGTATTTTTTATGGTTTCCCATTTTTATTCAATAAAAACAATTTTACATTAAAAAAAATTGGTTTTGCATCGCTTTATTCTGAAAGGTGTATTTTTTTTTTTTATTTCTCCGCTGAGAGCTAAGTGGGGCCTTGTTTTTTGTGAGACAAGATGATATTTTCAGCTATACAATTTTTATTTTTATATTTATTGTTCCAGATGCAGAGATACCAAATGTGAACTTTGTTTTTTATCTTGTGATTTTTTTTATTTCTATTTTTTACAATTTTAACTTTTATATACCGTTTTATATATATATATATATATATATATATATATATATATATATATATATATATATATATATATATATTTATTTATATATATATATATATATATATATATATAATTTTTATTTTTTTTCCCCTAGTCCTAGGTTGTGACTCCCTCATCTTTCCCTGGTCTTCTAGCTGGACGTTACAGCATGGTGTCCCGACATATTGTAAAATTATCCATAGACTTTCTATGCATGTATGCTGGAGCAAATCTTTCTACCTCTTCATTTAATCATGTAAGTTCTGCAAGAGCTGTGGAAAAATCTCTTTGCCTAGTTGCTTCAAAAAAAACTGTACGCAAGTCCAACTAGAAAAGCTGATGTTGTTTAGAAGCCATTTAGATGGCTTCTTTGATTTAGATTTCTCTTGTTCATTCACTTTACATTGTTAATTTAAAAAATTAGCTATTTACATTGATGTTTTTGACAACATTCTTAATATGTGGCATATTTTTCTACATCTGCCAAAGTATACTGTATGTCTCACAGCTTTGAATGAAATTGGTGAGAAATAAAAACAAGGCTGTTATGGGAAAAAATGCATATCAATCAAAAACATACCCTTTTCTTTTCTCCAATTACTGGTGGTTGAACACCATTCACCAGCAACGTGGTTAGCTGCTTTGATATGAAATTCTTCTGAATGTGCACATTAATGAATCCTGTACAAACAAATGGTTTATATTAAAATCATTAAATCTGATGAAGAATAAAGAACAGGGCATTTAAATGTCATGTTAAAATAGAGCAACGGCCACACATTTCCAAGACTTATCAGGATTAGTGGGGTTTCTGCTGGTCTGACATCCAATGTTCAGGAAGTTATCACCTTTTTGTTAGATAGGTGATAACGTACTGACTTGGTACAAACTTTTTGTTTATTCTGCCTAAATCAGACATTGGCATGAAAATGCATATTATACACAGAGAAAAATGTGGTATGAAACTCTTTAATTAAAAATATTCAAATTGTCTCTCCAGTAAAGGAGACAAACTCTAGCACAGCGCCACCTATTGGAAGTAGCGATCCTAAAAGTCACAAGTGGATTTTCGACAATCCTTTGCAATCCTAATTAAAAATAAACTTTATTATAGTTGCATTAAAGTACAGCAAGTAAGTCCTCAAGGGGTTAACTGAACTGCTAGAATAGGTCAATAACAGTAATTGTGGACAGTTTACAATATGAACTACATACAGAAGGATCACAATTTTAAACATCACTATCAAGGATATAATACAGTGGATTAAACGTAAGCACACACTGAAATTTCCTGTTGATATTGTTTGATGGTAAGGTACCCAACCTCACAATTACCAATTGCGATCACAGTTCTATGTGTCATAGCCATATAGTCGTTGTGGTATAACCAAAGCCTTGCCCATGTGGCTAAGGATAATAAATAATCATAAACGGCATAACCACAACCTACAATATATCCACAGTTATAGTAAATGAACATTTACTATACCTGACCCTCCCTATAGCAAGTCTTGATCTTGGTCGTGCAGACTTGCAGGAAGTCCATCCTCTCCCAATTAGGATTAATCCATTATACCATATATACCTGATCTGCACACAGTCCACCATACGTCCCCTGAAGAAGAGGTGAAACGCGCGTAGGGACTGGTGGTTGCCTGGACTCGATGTGATGTGGTCAGTAGTGTTTGTTCACAACGACTATATGGCTATGACACATAGAACTGTGATCGCAATTGGTAATTGTGAGGTTGGGTACCTTACCATATATCCTTGATAGTGATGTTTAAAATTGTGATCCTTCTGTATGTAGTTCATATTGTAAACTGTCCACAATTACTGTTATTGACCTATTCTAGCAGTTCAGTTAACCCCTTGAGGACTTACTTGCTGTATTTTAATGCAACTATAATAAAGTTTATTTTTAATTAAAGAGTTTCATACCACATTTTTCTCTGTGTATAAAATGGTATAGTGGTGTTCTGGCACTTTCAATGAGGTTGAGGAGTGACCTAAATTAAATGAAAATGCATATGTAGCATTCCAGATGGTACATTTATGATACAATGCTGAATAAGCCTCATGCACAGGTCCTAGAAATGAATATAAGATCAGGATGTGAGATTCCTAGGTTGCCATGTAGTAGTTGAGCTTTCAATTCTAGAACAAGTTATCAATGGCCAAAGTTTAAGAGCTCGAAATGCATCTAGTGTGTGGGTTGACCATTGAAAAATATTTTCTAAACCTGGAGATGGTTTACATATGTATCTGGACAATATGAACTTTTGCTTTTAAAGATTTTTCATTAAAAGCTGCATTTTATTGACAAGTTGGAAGCTGGAGCAATCTTTCTTCGCCTGTTTCAGCGCTGAGCAGCAGCGGGATCACTTGCTTCTATACCGTTGAGAGCGTGGACGGTTCCTGGGGTGAGCTGGATATTTTCTCCTTTACAAACATATGGTATCCATCTCTGAAAGCAGGACTTAACATGAGTCAGCTTTGAGGCGTGTCATTCCCTGGTCCCATCGGCGCCAATGGGTTGGTCATGACAGCCAAGGGTCATATGATGACCCCTCTGTCTGTTATGACTATCCTCCTGTGAATACCAGCTATGAGCTGGCATTATAGGGGAGTATGACTTGCTATACAAAACAATGAAGAATACATTGCTTTGTACAACACAAGTGATCAGATGACCGCAGCTTCAAGTCCCCTAAGGAGACTAATAAAAAATAGTAAAAAGTTAAAAAGAAAAAAAATATATAGTTTTAAAAATATGAAAAAAAATAAAAACCAAACCTTTAAAATCACCACCCTTCTGCGCCACAGAAAATAAAACAAATTAAAAATAAATACACATTTGATATCTCTGAATTCATAAATGTCCGATCAAAATATAAAATTAATCTGATAGGTAAACACAAGGAAAAAAAAAAAATCAAAACCACAGTAAATCGCAGTTTTTCAGCAGCTGAAACAGAACATCGTATTTGTCCCAAAAAAAATACCAATAAAAACATCAGCTCAGGGCGCAAAAGAAAACCAAAACCCTCAAACATCCCCAGATCCCAAACATTAAAAATGTTATGGCTCTCAGAAAGTTGTGACACAAGTAACATTTTATTTTAATTTTTTTTCAAAATGTGTGAATTTTTTTTCACCACTTAAAACAAACTACCATATTTTTCGGACTATAAGACGCACCGGACCATAACGCGCACCCTGGTTTTAGAGAAGCAAAAAAGGAAAATAAAATTTTAAAGCAAAAAAATGTGGTGATGACACACTGTTATGGGGCGAGGATCTGCCACTGACACTGTTATGAGGGTAATGTCTCCAAATTTTCTACTAAGGTACCCCTGCCTATGGGTGTGTCTGACACAGGTCTTAATTAGCTTGTTTGGGACATGGAGTCAGAGTGTGTGGAGCAGTGTATGAGCACTGCATGAGGAGCAGCCTCTGAGGTTGTTTATCTCAGAGAGGTCTGAATCCTCTGGAAGGAACCCATCTGAAGGAGCAGAGGGTTGGCTTCATACGTGAGTGAGTGGATGCTGAGAGAGCCCCACTCAGGATGCTGGGAAAAATCCAAACCTAAGCGAGCGGACCGCAACAAAGACGGACCTGAAATCCGTGTTCCTGTGGAAACGGCCAGCGAGAGGTAACGGGGCTGTTTGACTCAGTGAGAGAGGCACAGAGACCTCTATGGTGTGAACAGACTGGAAGTGACTGAGTGGAGGCTGAGAGAGCTGCACTCAGATTAAGTGTATCTGAAATGTGCAGGAGTACCATGAGTTTAACAGACCTGAAATCAGTCTGTATTTCTGTTATGTTTTGAGGAGTGGTTTATGCTGTATTTTTTTTAATAAACTATTTGGACTTTTTAAGAGATTTGTGTTCCCATGCTACCTCGGAAACACACAATATTATATATATATATATATATATATATATATATATATATATATATATATATATATATATATATATATATATATATATATACATATATACAGTGCCTACAAGTAGTATTCAACCCCCTGCAGATTTAGCAGGTTTGATAAGATGCAAATACGTTAGAGCCTGCAAACTTCAAACAAGAGCAGGATTCATTAACAGATGCATAAATCTTACAAACCAACAAGTTATGTTGCTCAGTTAAATTTTAATACATTTTCAACATAAAAGTGTGGGTCAAATATTATTCAACCCCTAGGTTTAATATTTTGTGGAATAACCCTTGTTTGCATTTACAGCAAATAATCGTCTTTTATAAGACCTGATCAGGCCGGCACAGGTCTCTGGAGTTATCTTGGCCCACTCCTCCATGCAGATCTTCTACAAGTTATCTAGGTTCTTTGGGTGTCTCATGTGGACTTTAATCTTGAGCTCCTTCCACAAGTTTTCAATTGGGTTAAGGTCAGGAGACTGAATAGGCCACTGCAACACCTTGATTTTTTCCCTCTTGAACCAGGCCTTGGTTTTCTTGGCTGTGTGCTTTGGGTCGTTGTCTTGTTGGAAGATGAAATGACGACCCATCTTAAGATCCTTGATGGAGGAGCGGAGGTTCTTGGCCAAAATCTCCAGGTAGGCCGTGCTATCCATCTTCCCATGGATGCGGACCAGATGGCCAGGCCCCTTGGCTGAGAAACAGCCCCACAGCATGATGCTGCCACCACCATGCTTGACTGTAGGGATGGTATTCTTGGGGTCGTATGCAGTGCCATCCAGTCTCCAAACGTCACGTGTGTGGTTGGCACCAAAGATCTCGATCTTGGTCTCATCAGACCAGAGAACCTTGAACCAGTCTGTCTCAGAGTCCTCCAAGTGATCATGAGCAAACTGTAGACGAGCCTTGACATGACGCTTTGAAAGTAAAGGTACCTTACGGGCTCGTCTGGAACGGAGACCATTGCGGTGGAGTACGTTACTTATGGTATTGACTGAAACCAATGTCCCCACTGCCATGAGATCTTCCCGGAGCTCCTTCCTTGTTGTCCTTGGGTTAGCCTTGACTCTTCGGAACAAGACCAGGTATTTAATACCACACATAACCAATGTCTTATTGGGGTGCAATCAACCTCAGGTAGATATTAAACATAAGACAGAGAAGGGAAATAATGATAGTTTACTTCCCTGAAAAAGCAGGTCCTCATCCCTGCCTCGCCTCTACGCATTTCTCCTTTCACAATGAAGGTTCCTCAGGAGGCTTTGGGAGACAGCAGCAGATCCTGTATGTGGTAAATCATGGCTATAAGCAGCGTCCATGTGAATTAGTGAAATTTTATATGGTAGCACTAGGATATGATCACAAAACCCTGGCCAATAAAGGCCTAGGGCTTAGTGATGTGTCGGTCGCGAACGATCCGACACAAAGATCCGGCTCCCTGCTGTGAACGACAGGAGCCGGATCACTAGTGTGAGCTGCTAAAATATCTAAACGGCTCTTTTCGCCGTCAAAGACCCGCCCACCTGCGGCTAAACTCCGCCTACTCATCAATCTAATTGGTCGCTTGTAAGTGGGTGGGGCTTAGCCGCGTGTGGGCGGGGCTTTTTTCGCCGTTACTATAATCTTAAATATGTGTTCACCTGCAGTGAACACATATTTACTAAGGAGCAGAGAACGAGCTGAAAGATCCGGCTCTTTTTGGTGAACGGAGCCATGGGAACCGGATCACCAAAAAGAGCCGGACTGGCCATCACTACTAGGGCTACAATGTCCCCGGAAACACCACTGCGCATGCCTAGTGACATTCCAAGCACTGGAGCGCCCGAAATTACACTGCGCATGCGTGGATACGGCGTCACAGATCAAGCAGTCATCACTAGTAATTCAGCCGGCCCGTGCATGCTCAGTACAAGCATTCATTCCCAATGCATATACAAAGGGCTGCAATAACGCCATCGGCCACTAGAGGGCCGAGAGCAAAATAAGCATAAGAATGACGTCAGCCAGCCCACAGTAACGTTTAAATATGACTTGTCCTTGATGAACACACTTCAAACACTGATCTATAACAACAATCTGGGCACTATAATGCTCAGATAAGAAGTGGAGCTGAATGCATAGTAAATCTTGAAAAGTACAAAACTTTATTTATTACAAAATCACAAGTAAAAACAGGAAAAAAGCCCTCAAAGTGGAGCACATCATCCCCAGTTAATAACCCTCAGAGAAATATATACAAGGATACATCCACAGGTATATTTATATATAGCCACGAATGGCTGATAACAGAGACAACAGAAGTCTATTAGTCTCCTCAGGCATAAATAAGCCAATTTAGAATATCAATGCTATATCAGCCAGTAGATAGCAAAATAGTTAGGTGCTACTATTCATGAAAATGTTCAAGATAATATCACCTGCCCATCAGCACCAGATAAAATGTGCATTATTAAATAAGCTATAAACAGCGTGCAAATAACACACTGGTTTGCACCTGCATAAATCTACCATGCTGATGAGGAGGTGGTGGAAAGCAAAACTTCACAGAGCTAATTAACATTCAGTAAGCACCCATGGTCTATCATGAAACACTATATGGCTGATAACAGAGACAACAGAGGTCTATTAAGCTGGGTTCACACTAAGCGACAGCGACAACGACGTCGCTGTTACGTCACCATTTTCTGTGACGTAACAGCGACCTTGTAAGTCGTTGTTATGATCGCTGCTTAGCTGTCAAACACAGCAGAAGCAGCGATCATAACGTCGCTGTGCTACATGTGCAGAGTGCAGGGAGCCGCGCTTAGCGCTGGCTCCTTGCTCTCCTAGGTACAGTACACATCGGGTTAATTAACCCGATGTGTGCTGCAGCCACATGTCACAGTGCAGAGAGCAGGGAGCCGCACTTAGCGCTGGCTCCTTGCTCTCCTAGGTACAGTACACATCGGGTTAATTAACCCGATGTGTGCTGCAGCCACATGTCACAGTGCAGAGGCCGGCACTGGCAGCTGAGAGCGGCGGAGGCTGGTAACGAAGGTAAATATCGGGTAACCAGGGAAAGGTCTTCCCTTGGTTACCCGATGTTTACGCTGGTTACAGCTTACCGCAGCTGCCAGACGCCGGTTCCTGCACTCTGCTCGCTTCATTTCGTCGCTCTCTCGCTGTCACACACAGCGATGTGTGTGTCACAGCAGGAGAGCGACGACCAAAAAATGAAGCTGGACATTCAGCAACGACCGGCGACCTCACAGCAGGGGCCAGGTCGTTGCTGGATGTCACACTCAGCGACAGCGACGGGACGTCGCTGCAACGTCACAGAAAATGGTGACGTAGCAGCGACGTCGTTGTCGTTGTCGCTGTGTGTGACACCACCTTTAGTCTCCTGAGGCATATATAAGCCAATTTAGAATATCTCTGCTGTCTCAGCCGGCAGATGGCAAAATAGTTCGATATAAACCATTAGGTGCAACTATTCCTGAGAAAGTTCAAGATAATATCACCTGCCCATCAGCACCAGATGATGTGTGCATTATTAAATATGCTATAAACAGCATGCAAATAACACACTGGTTTGCACCTGCATAAATCTACCTTGCTGATGAGGAGGTGGTGAAAAGCAAAACTTCACTGGGCCAATTAACATTCAGTAAGCACCCATGGTCTATCATGAAACACTATATGGCTAATAACAGAGACAACAGAGGTCTATTAGTCTCCTCAGGCACATATAAGCCAATTTAGAATATCTCTGCTGTCTCAGCCGGCAGATGGCAAAATAGTTCAATGTAAACCATTAGGTGCAACTATTCCTGAGAAAGTTCAAGATAATATCACCTGCCCATCAGCACCAGATGATGTGTGCATTATTAAATATGCTATAAACAGCATGCAAATAACACACTGGTTTGCACCTGCATAAATCTACCTTGCTGATGAGGAGGTGGTGAAAAGCAAAACTTCACTGGGCCAATTAACATTCAGTAAGCACCCATGGTCTATCATGAAACACTATATGGCTAATAACAGAGACAACAGAGGTCTATTAGTCTCCTCAGGCACATATAAGCCAATTTAGAATATCTCTGCTGTCTCAGCCGGCAGATGGCAAAATAGTTCAATGTAAACCATTAGGTGCAACTATTCCTGAGAAAGTTCAAGATAATATCACCTGCCCATCAGCACCAGATGATGTGTGCATTATTAAATATGCTATAAACAGCGTGCAAAAGACACACTGGTTTGCACCTGCATAAATCTACCGTGTTGATGAGGAGGTGGTGGAAAGCAAAACTTCACAGAGCTAATTAACATTCAGTAAGCACCCATGGTTTATCATGAGACACTGTGAGTCATATCAGTTGTCAGCTAACATATCACACAGGCATTCATGACAGACCACTAGAAGATGACATTGCATAAAATTACATAATACTATCCACAATCATATACCTGGAAAGGAGGGTAAACTAGGCGAGTGCTCCACCACCCCTGACGCCGTTTCGCCTCGCTTCTTCAAAAGGGGCGTGTCAGGGTGGGGAGATGTCCAGGCATTTATCTTCGTAAAGCAGCCAATGGCAGGAGCAGTTCAAACAAGCCTCCATACACACCCCTGTCACATGATGCTGGTGATGTTGGCGTGTGGGGCAGTCACCGCCTACCTCTATCAAGTTCACTCTCCTGGATGCGCGCGCTGGAACACAGCGTGACACGCAATGTCCCAAATAAGGCGCATACCAGGAAGTGTGAGGAGCGGAGACTGGCGCACGCGCACTGCCGGCAACATGTAACTTAATGCCGATATGGCAAACATCGCAAGGTATTTTAAATAAGGGAAAAATATTTTAAGGGAAAATTGGCAGTGTCTCTATTATAATTAGATTACAATCGATATACACAGATCATTCAACATGTACAAGCTTATATGCAGATGTCCATACATACATTACATTGCAAACATAGTAAATGTGGAGAAAAAAAAAAATAAAAAATGATTAAATATTAAACAACAAATACTTCATGACAATGTGCAAATCCTCATATTATCAAAAGTAATGCCTATAAATTCTGCCGCTTGTGTGAACAGGCAGTCGATATGAATATAAAGGAGACTGCACATAGTGTAGGATTATCCCCAACAGCTATATATATTAGTAACAACCAGATTTCACAATAGCAATTATAATTAGAAAAGCCGCATAAGGAATAAAAATTCTTCTGAAATATATGGGAGTTCATATCCGCTTCACCACATTAGATGTTTCAAATCAATTTAGGATTTGTTGCTTGCAGGCAGAAATAATTTGCCAGGAGCGTGATCTCGTATAGACGCACATTAGACTGCTTATCTAGGGCTAAAACAAAAGGAGAAGAACACATTAAAACAAAAAACTGAAAACAAAAAAGCATATGTCAGCTCGCCGATCCGGATCTCCAAGACGTACTTACTCCCTATCCTTCCATCACCTATAGGAAAGGGGCATCCTTGAGGGACCAACTTGTGCACAGCCAATACACAAGGCCAACTCCACCAGGGACCTGGTTATACCGAAAACCTTTAGGCTGTTTCCGCTGTGGCAGTTGTAAATATTGCAGCTGGGTGACAGCGACGAAGTCCTTCTCGAGTGTTATAAATGGCCGACATTACGAGATTAAGGACTTTGCCAACTGCAAGTCTAGCGGCGTCATGTATATAGCAACGTGCGGATGCCCCTTAAATTATGTAGGGAAAACTATAAGAGGGTTGAGGAGATGAATCGGGGAGCACATAGGTGACATCAGGCACAGGAGGGACACACCACTAGCGAGGCACGTTTGGGAGAGTCATGGAGATCCGTGACCTTTGTCATTTTGGAGGTCATTCGTCCCAACCCGAGGGGGGGCGACTTTGACAAGAGAGTTTTGCAGAAGGAGTGCCAATGGATTTTTCGCCTGAGATCTCAAGCACCATTGGGCTTAAATGAAAGGCTCTCTTATTCTCCGTTTCTCTGAGAATTTTCTGTCTCCCCTTCCACAAATATTTTTTGCGTTTTTTCTGTCTTTTGTTATCAGGGATGTGGGCACACCTAAGTCCGACATGAACCTGCTTCCGCTTATCGACTCGGAGATATAGAGTCACGGTTTTGAGCTCTGAGATTTCCCATGATCTTCTATATATATCATGCTGGTAGTGGGAGTATATATGGTCACTGTAATGTCCCTTGTTGATTTCCCTTTATCTGCCTGGTACCTTATGTAATGAAGGAGGATTTTTGCAAAAATATTCCTCCAGAAATGGGTGTTGTGGCCTCTAATTACCTGTTATCTTGATTAGTTGGCTTTGTATACACTTGGGGGCATTTATCATTTTTTTGCCCGTTTTTAATATCTGTAAGTGTGGCACACCCTACTTGTACCTGTTTCAGCAGCTTCCCTGTGTGGGTAACTTGAACCTACAGGTGAAGTCTGCTGTTTACCCTGTGTTCATGCAGGAAAGTATGTGTCAGGCCGTTACTGTGGGCTGGCTGACGTCATTCTTATGCTTATTTTGCTCTCGGCCTCTAGTGGCCGATGGCGTTATTGCAGCGCTTTGTATATGCATTGGGAATGAATGCATGTACTGAGCATGCGCGGGCCGGCTGAATTACTAGTGATGACTGCTTGATCTGTGACGCCGTATCCACGCATGCGCAGTGTAATTTCGGGCACTCCAGTGCTTGGAATGTCACTGGGCATGCGCAGTGGTGTTTCCGGGGACATTGTAGCCCTAGGCCTTTATTGGCCAGGGTTTTGTGATCATATCCTAGTGCTACCATATAAAATTCCACTAATTCACATGGACGCTGCCTATAGCCATGATTTACCACATACAGGATCTGCTGCTGTCTCCCAAAGCCTCCTGAGGAACCTTCATTGTGAAAGGAGAAACGCGTAGAGGAAAGGCAGGGATGAGGACCTGCTTTTTCAGGGAAGTAAACTATCATTATTTCCCTTCTCTGTCTTATGTTTAATATCTACCTGAGGTTGATTGCACCCCAATAAGACATTGGTTATGTGTGGTATTAAATACCTGGTCTTGTTCTGATTGAGAGGGGACCATGGTAGCTCCCTTTGGGATACTCATGATTTTTGATCCAAAGGATTATTATATGAGCTAATTGTTGCAGATATCTTATATTATCATTAATGGTTGTATATTATAATACCAAGAGTCAGGCTTAAAATACATATTGGTGTACTGTACCCCATTACATTGTCCTTTGGGTACGGCAACTTCATTTCCCTTTATTCCACCTTATCTTGTAGTATTGTCCCTAATTTTGGGGCAAGGATAAAAGATAGCCGTTGTGGAATGGGGGCGCCCGGAAACTTAGGGTGTTACACCCTTCGTTGTCAGGTAGGGACACCTGGTCTATTGAGGGTCATCGGGGTTATCCTCCCCCACCCCCTTCCACCCTGCATAAGTGGTCTAACTTTACTTCCCTTTATCCTCATCATTCTGTGGTATTGTCCCTGTTCTTAGGGTGAGGAAAAGGGATAGCCGTCGTGGAACGCGGGCGTCCGGTAACTTAAGGTGTCACACCCTCCGTTGACAGGTAGGGACACCTGGTTTATCGAGGGTCATTAGGGTCTCCCTTCCTCGCCCCCATCCACTTTTTTTCTGTGGCCGAATCCTATTTTTTGATTTAGGGGTCACCTGACCTTGGCACTTTGTGTTTGTGTGTTTTTTGGATTTTAATGAATTATTAATAAAACGTGTATTTTTAATAGAGGTTGAGGTAAATTGTTAACCAGTTTGTAATCTGCCTTACCTGGATTTTCATTTCCTTCTGTAAAACACAAAAATAGTAGTATACTGATTCACTGCACCCTGCGCTGATGATTATGCGCGGGGATGTGTTCACTGCCCCAGTGAACACATCTGCACATGTTTACTCCAGGCTATAGTTGCCACGGGTGATCCTGCAGGCCGGCTCTTTACTATGCGCGCATCCCCCGCCCATCATCCTGCCCACCTGTCAGTGATGGCTTCAGCGCTGACAGATGATGGGCGTGCATATGAAATGAGTGGGTCCACGTGGTCACGGCAGGCGCTCCTGCAGCCTGCTCATTCCCCCAATGACCCGAGCCACCACAGCACCCTCATTCCCCGCAGCCATGCCCTACATTCAGACTATAAGACGCACCCCCCACTTTCCTCCAACATTTGAGTGTGTCTTATAGTCCGAAAAACACGGTATACATGTTTGGTATCTAGATAATTGAACTGATCTGGAGCATCTTACTGTCAGGTCAGTTTTATGGTAAAATAAATTGTGTAAAATACAAAGCCCAAAAAACAATAGCAGAATTTAACTTTTTTTTTTTTTCTTGCCAAACATTGAATTTTTTCCAAACTACTATATCGTATGATAAAATGAACGGCGTCAATCAAAGGTACATTTCATTCCACAAAAAACAAGAAACCACACGGCTATATCAAAGGAAAAGTAAAAAAGTTATGGTTCTTGAAATAAGGAGGAGGAAAAAGCAAAAGCGCAAAAAAATAAAAAAAAAATCACCTGGGAGTGGAGATGTTAAGCGTATATTGATTATACAATTATCTTGAATATGTTTTGGTAAAGCGATAAATTGCCAAAACTTGTTTCACCGTCCAAATATTTCTGGACCTAACTGCAACGATCTTATGATTTGAGTCATTGAAATATCAAAAGGTTTCTTCAGCACATGAATAGTATGAGACAAAATATGCTGATGAGTGGCATTTTAATAAATCTAACAAGTGAATACAGATCTTTGGTCCCATTGTTTCAACCATAAATTGTCATCAACAAAGTTTATCTGTATGAGAAGAGGTCAGCCTCTTTGAGCAATGAGGAACCCTGAAAAGATTTCAGTTTATTTTGCAATTGAATTTTACAAATGGATGACAGGTGGAAAATTTCTCAAAGGATTCTTTTTGGTAGGACTTTATATGGTGTGTAAACTACTTATAGTCACTGTACGTAAAAGTGCAAAGTAAAAATCCACAATGAACTTATTGCATTTATTAAATAGATTCAAGAAATATTAAATTTAATACATTTTACTTTCCCTATAGAGTTAGGAATCTGGTTTCTGCATGAGTGCACAGATTTCCCTGTGAATTAGCATCCGGTTGCTTAAAACACACTTCTCAATATAAATATATATCCCAGTGATTCTAAGAATGTTTCTTAGTGACATATTGTTCATCATGCTAGTGGTAAATTTTGGAAGATACTATTTACATTTATTTTTGAAAAAATTATAAAATTGTCAAAAAGTCAAAATTTAAAGTTTAGAACTTTGAATTGTTATGTCTTTCAAGGTACATCAGACAAAATCATTATATATTTCCAACATGTCAACTTTACAACAGCTCTATTTTTGAGACAAACTTGCTTTTTGTTATGACGTTAGAAGGGTTAAAAGTTTATCAGCAATTTCTCTGTTTTCAACAAAAGTTACAAAACCATTTTTTTTTTTTTTTTACAGACCACATCACTTTTTAAGTATTTTTGAGAGGCCTAAGTGACAGAAAATATCCAAAAGTAACACCATTCTAAAAACTGCACCCCTCAAACTGCTCGAAACCCCATCTAGGAAGTTTATTAAGCCTTCAAGTGTGTCACAGGAACTAAAGCAATGTGCAAAGAAAAAAAAAATATTTACTTTTCCAACAAAAATGTCGCTTTAGCTCCAAATTTTTCATTTTCATAAAAGTAGCAAGAGAAAATGGATCATATCATTTGTTGTGCAATTACTCCTGAGTACACCGATACTCCATATGTGGTGGAAAATTACTATTTGGGCACACAGCAGAGCTTGGAAGGAAACGAGCGCCATTTGACTTTTATAACGCAAATTTGCCTGGAATAGATAGATTCCATGTGGATTTTGCAGAGCCCCTGATGTGCCGAAAGAGTACAAATACCCCACAAGTGACCCCATTTGAAAACTACACCCCTCACAGAATTTATTTAGAGGTGTAAGGAGCACCTTAAACCCACAGGTGCTTCATAGAATTTTATAATGTTGAACTGTGAAAACTGAAAAAAATTATTTTACAAAAAAGTACCTTTAGCCTCATTTTTTATTTTATTATAACAAAAGGTAACTGGAGAAAATGGATGGTACATTATGTTGTGCCCCTGAGGTGCCAGAACAGCAGAACCCCCCCTCCCCCCCAAGAGACCCGATTTTACAAATTACACTACTCAAAGAATTCATCTAGGGCTGCATTGATCATATTGAAACCACAGGTAAGACAATTTTATACCATGGGGTGGGTGTGAAGAAAAAATAATTACCGTATTTTTCGCTTTATAAGACGCTCCTGATTATAAGATGCACCCCCAAATTTGGTGAAGGAAAAGAGTTTTTTTTTTAATGTCCCTCTAACAAATCATATAGGGTATATTTCCCTCACAGCCCCCCATCCTAAAATTATCCCCCTTAATCTGGATATGGCCCCCTTATATTGAATATAGCCCCCTTGTGATGGCACACGTTCCCCTGTGCAGCCTATGGCCCCCTATGGATTGCATACATTCCCCTGTGCTGCCTATGGTCCCCTATGAATTGCACACGTTCCCCTGTGATAGATAGCGCCCCCATGCTGCTGCCCATGGCCCCTATAGATCGAACAAGTCCCCCTGTGTTAGATATCGCCCCCATAGTGCTACCCATGGCCCCTATAGATCGCACAAGTCCCCCTGTGTTAGATATCGCCCCCATAGTGCTGCCCATGGCCCCTATAGATCGCACAAGTCCTCCTGTGTTAGATATCGCACCCATTATGCTGCCCATGGCCCCTATATAGATCGCACAAGTCCCCCTGTGTTAGATATCGCCCCCATGGTGCTGTCCATGGCCCCTATAGATCCCACAAGTCACCCCGTGTTAGATATCGCCCCCAGGCTGCTGCCCATAGTAAAATAAAACACTCTTTCCTTACCTCCTGCAGCGTTTATCTCCCTCCTGTCTCCCTCCGTGCTTCTCTTCCTTACTTCCTGGTTCTCAGTGCGGACATGTGATTGGCACAGCAGACTGAGATCTCTGCTTGCCTGATCACAGTGGAAGCAGGGACACGGGGAAAAACGCTGCAAGGGGTAAGTAAAGCTTTTTTATTTTATAAATGAGCAGCAGCATGGGGGCCAAATCTAACACAGGGGGGCATGTGCCCTCACAGGGGCGCGCAGAGACATATAATATGCACCGCTGCCCCAGCCCCTCACTGCGGTGCGATTTCAGCACCACCGGAGATGGACAGCGGCTGTGCATATTATATGAGCGGGAGCAGGAGATCAAACGCTGCCCCCAGCACAGCGCCCCCACCTCCCCTGGACCCTGCAGTGTACATATATATATACCCCCCCCGTATATTCCGCTTATAAGACGCACCCCCTACTTTCCCCCAAAATTTGGGGGAACAAAAGTGTGTCTTATAAAGCAAAAAATATGGTAATTACATTTCTACTACAAAAAAAATTTGTTTTAGCCACAGATTTTACATTTTTACCTGAGGAAATGGATAAAAGTGGCACCAAAATTTGTCACACAATTTTTGCTTAACATGGTAGTACTCCACATGTGGCAGTATAGTACTGCTTAGCCACATGGTGAGACTCAGTGGGAAACGAGCGCTATTTGACTCTTGGAGCCAAGATTTTTCAAGTATAGCTTTCAGACTCCATATACAAAGCCCCTAAGTAATAAATAAGTAAGCCCACCTCAAGTGATCCCGTATTTGTAAACTACACCCCTCTGGGAATTTGAGTATTTGCGATTTTGACTCCATGGATGTTTTCTAGAAAGAATAGAACAGTAGAAGCTGCTGGGTGAAAATTGTAAATCTGCAATTGTAGTACCCGTACATTATATAGCCTAGTGCATTGTGTCCAGATCATGCTTCTGGAGATATGCACCCTGTAAATTAAGTGGCTCACCTCACTACACTAAAGCAAAACATAGACACTAAATGTGGTTTGGGCACTTTGTGGGGCTCAAAAGGAGGGGGGGGGATTTGGATTTGGGAGCGCATGTTTGTATGGATTTCTTTTGGGGGCGCCATAGCGACTTTTCAGTGTTTTTCTGTTACTAATAACATGAGAACCCCTAATATTTCCACTGACAGATGATGAACCTGATTGGGATCATTTTTTGTGAATTGAGCTGAAGCTTTTATTGGGAACATTTTACAAACATTTTGGATAACATTTATCCTGTGCTATATGCTGAGTACTTGCATCGTAGTTTCCATCTAAATCTCACAATAACATGACACCTTCGACAGATTCACTATAATCAGGCAGCAGTTACTTTGGACTCTGTCTGGCCTCTGTTCAGTGGTATCCTTTTCACAAGTGCACAAAACTGGTTGACTGTACTTTTATGCACCACTGAAAAGACTGACACTGCTGGATCATAGGCCAGACTCCATCTCATTATTGGTAATCTTCTGTCAAGGGTTTCGACTGAATCCCATATTTCATACATTCATATTTGTCATCCCTGGTGTAAGTGCTCAGCGTAGAGCGCAGGATAAATGAGAGCCGAGTCTTAAGGGTGCTTTGCACGCTGCAACATCGCTAACGATATATCGTCGGGGTCACTGTGTTTGTGATCCACATCTGGAGTCGTTCGCGACATCGCAGCGTGTGACAGGTAGGAGTGACCTTAAAAGATCGCAAGAGAGTTAAAAATCGTTGGTTTGTGACACGTCGTTCATTTACCAAAAATCGTTGTCTAGTCAGTAGCGAGGTTGTTAGTCGTTCCTGCGGCATTACACATCGCTATGTGTGACGCCACAGGAACGACGAACATCTCCTTACCTGCCGTCCACCGGCAATGAGGAAAGAAGAAGGTGGGCGGCATGTTCCGGCAGCTCATCTCCGCCCCTCCTCTGCTATTGGGCGGCCACTTAGTGACGCCGCTATGACACCGAACGCATCTCCCCCTTGAAGGAGGGATTGTTCGGCAGTCACAGTGACGTTGCTGAAAAGGTATGTGCGTGGGACGCTTGCATAGCGATAATGTTCGGTTTGGCAGCGATCACCAAATATCGCACGAACGACGGGGGCGGGTGCTATCGCGCACGACATTGCTAGCCATCGCTAGATATGTCGCAGCGTGTAAAGCACCCTTTACGGTGATGAATTTATCAACAGCAGGTCAAGAATCGCTTTTATTTTATTTTTCTTACACCGTTCAAAGTGCGGTATAAGTGATTATATTGGTTTTTTTTTTTAAGTTTGGCTACTATCACACACTAATAACACTTTAACCCAATCTCCACCAAAAAAAAGAAAAAAAAGTTTTGCATTAACATACTATGTATGTATGTTATATAGAGAGCTATAATTTTTCTATATTTCTGCCAAGGGACTCATGTGGGGCTTGATTTTTGCAGGAAGAGTTGATGTTTCTATTGTTACCATTTTCGGGAACATAATATTTTTGGATCGCTTTTTATTCTTATTTTTGGGAGGCAGAATGAACATGAAACAGCACTGCAGGAT